>NC_041385.1:148844230-148939550 GCF_002162155.2 Triticum dicoccoides
CCCCGGCCGTCGCCTCGCCGTCGCCGTCGCCCCGCTGTGAGCTATCCCCCTCTAACCCCTCTCCCTCGCCCCCGGCGGCCACCATGGGCGCCGCCCCTCCCCGAGCCCATACACACACACACAAGCATGATGAACACACACACACGCGTACATATGTATGAATTAATGCATGTATATATTAGTATATACGTATTTTGTATGTTTAATTAGTTTAGATTATTTAGATTATTATTTTTTCCCTATTATATATGTATGAATGCATGTTAGATGGATATAATTAGTGTTTAATTAGTATGGATATTTTTATATAATGTTGTTTTTCAGTTTTTTAATGGATGTATAGAAGTTGTGTTTTCTGTTTTTAGTGTTAGATGCTTAATTAGTATGAAATAGTATATAGATTTTTGACATATGCAATGATAGCATAATTAGTGTTATATAGAAATGTTAGAAATTTTAGTTATCAAAATCCAATCATTAAAAAAATGTTACTTTTTGCGGGCATATAGCTAGTATTTGTTCTCGATGATGCCCGGCCCGCATCCTCGCCGTCGACCCGTCCGCGACAACGTCCGGCTGACCCATGTCCGGGACTGGGCTCCGCCGGGCTGGCACTGGGAGGTGCTGCCTGGAGGGGCGCGCCGCTTGATGAGGAACCCGGCCCCGGGTCCCGTCGTCGACCCTGATCTCGTTTGGTGGCATTCGCGTGGGCCAGTTTCGGTGCGGAGGGACCCAGCCCCGCCGGAGGTGGTACGTCGCCGTGTCAGGGAGGAGGACGAGCACGTCCATCGCTACATGGTTGCGTTAGAAGGCGGCAGGTTCTCCAATACCTGCCAGTTTCTTCAGGGATCTCACTTCAGCTATGATCCTGTGAGGGTTCCTTCTCTTTGGGTGTCCACCACCCGCGCCGCAGGAACCGCGAGTGTCCTAGATTCTTCTGTAGTATTCGATCTTTAATTAGCTACCTAGCCAGTGATGTACTATTCAATATTATATATTATTCGAGACGATGTATTCGAGATTATATCTATTATTCTAGACGATGTATTCGAGATTATATCTATTATTTGAGACGATGTAATTTGAATACTAAATTGTTTTATATTTCTTTTGGATTAGTTAAATAAAAGTTATGGCAGACAATACCGACAGAGAGGGAGAACAGACCATGTTCGATATGATACGCAGGCCAGATGATGATTAGAATGAAGAAGAAGATTATGACGGCTCCGAATTTCTAAACAACACCGGAGAGGGTGATATGATATTCGATCGCGACGACCGAATTGATGAAGTCATGAACTATGATTATGACGATGGCGAAGAACATGTTGATCCTGAAACAACAAAGACCGGCGAGGTATATTTATATAAGCAGGCATCTAGTGATCATCACATGTTTTAAATGACTTGAAGATATATTAACGAATCGACCTTTGTTCTTTCAGCCATCCGGATCGAGCAAATCTTCAGGCAAAAGGACGAAACGAGGCCCGAACAAAAAGTTGAAGGAGGGCGTAAAGTACAATATTGAGGCAGTCAGACCAAATGGCGAACCATTAGCGCCTAAGAAGATTGCGGACAAGTTCGTTCGTCAGTGTGGAGTTCTTGTGAAGGACCAACTCCCGATCAAACTTCAAGAATGGAGAGAGCCAGCAAAGCCACGTCCAGATGTTACTTTTGTCGACAAGAATCAAAAAGATCTGCTTTGGGATACTCTCATGGAACATTTCACCCTACCAGGTCATTTCACAAAAGCAGATGTGCAGAAAGTCAAGGACGCTGCTCTTAGGAAGATGGCGGTTGCATTCAAGAACCAAAAGAATCGTGAATGGGACAAGTACGTCAAGGGAGGAAGGAAGACTCCAGTATTCGAGGGAACACTAGAGAACCAACATGCTCATTGGGACGATTTTGTGAAATTCAAGGATTCAGAATTAGCTAAGGAACGGTCGAGAATAAACAAGAAGAATGCCGAAAAAAGGATAAGTTCCATAAGCTGGGGCCAGGTGGCTATGCGGTGGCAATGCCTAAGTGGGATAAGTCTGAGAAAGAGATGGAGGATGCAGGTGTCACTCCGGTTACTAAGAGCTGGCCCCCCAGGTGCAGGACTTGGTTCTATGCGCATGGGGGGAGTTGGACCCGAAGACAGGCAATGTTTCGACGAAGGCAAGTCTGAAGGGAGTCGACGATGCGATACTTGTTGCAATAGAAGAGGCACGATCGGGGTTGTTCCAGCCCAACAGAGAGAACAACGAGCTTACGCGTGCCCTGGGAAATCCTGAACACCCGGGAAGAACACGAGGCAAGGGCGCTATTCCGTGGTATGAGGGGTTTTCAGACTGGAACACCGACTACAGAACCCGTGCGAGAAAGAAGATTGCGGAGGAGAAGAAGAGGAAGATGGAGGAGGAGCAGAGGAAGCGGGACTATGAACGCCTTCAAGGACTAGAAGCAAGTCAAGCGGAATTGGCAGTCAAATTCCAGCGGCAGCAGGAGCAGATCGACTCACTTACCCAGCAAAGGGGGTCTCAGCAGCTGCAACAGCTAGCGGATGATCCAGCATTGGATAGCACCGCCCCATCCATGCCGAGAAGCAGCGTGGGTTCCGCCCCGGACGACGCAATGCTGGGTAGATACCCCGTGGATGACATCACGGAGAACACTAACTGTGAGCTACACGTCAAAATAACGAACATATCCATGAAGGTGGCGGACGCCGTTGCTTTTACAAATCCCCCCGAGGCAACCTTCCATTGCAACCCGATTCCAGCGGGCTATGCTCGTGTCTTGGTTGATGAGGTGGTGGACCCACCATATTCAGAGCTACAGCTTGACATTCCTGGAGGTGATGACGAGTGCTTTCTCGGAGAGGCCAAACATCGTATCATCCTATGGAAAAAGGATTGCATCATCTTTCGAAGGCCACCGACACCGCGTCAGCCGTCTCCTCGTCGAAGTCCGCCACTGAGTCAGCAGATCCCGCTCCTGCAAGTCCACCAAGTCCGGCAAAGTGTCAGACCACTCCTCCTCCAAGCCCGGCAAAGTGTCAGGCCACTCCTCCTCCTCCAAGTACGCCACAGCGTTAGACATCCACTCCTCCTCCAAGTCCGACACAACCTCAGGCCACTCCTCCAAGTCCGGCACAGCTTCAGGCCACTCCTCCTCGTCCAACTCAGCCCCGTCAGCCGTCTCCGCCGCCTCAGCAATCGCAGAAGAGACACCCCGCAGCTATGGTGCGTAGCGGTATGAGTCGAGGTAGTACAGGAAGTACAGGTGGAGGCAAGCGATATAAATATGGTCCAAGCCTCACGCCTCTTCCGCAGAGGCCTTATGACAAGTCCGAGGAGGAAAACGCAGCCATATCGAAGGCCGAGGTGGAAGCCCATTTTGCACTGAAACCACCACCGCCGCCAAGGGAGAAAGTGCCTGAGGAAACGATTGACCACTTCATTCGTATGGCTCAACCACCAGCTCCCAAGCCTGTTGACACAGATTATGAGCGCCACATCAGGAAGTTAAATCGAGCACGTCTACGTAAGGAGGCGAGCTCGGGATCGAGCAAACAACAAGCAGCTGTCAAAGAATGCGGGAAAACCATTCCTCAGCTGGGAGAACAGGCGGCGCAATCGATCCCCTCGCTTGTTGTGCCAACAACACGTGACAGTACGCGCGCCCAATATTATTGTGGGCAAACAGTTTACGTTCCCGAGGTGGGCAATGTGGTAATAACCAAGGACCATATAATGCAGGCTAAAGTTCTCAACATCACTGTTGGACAACTCCTCGAGATCGAGCCCATGCCTGTGCTTAGAGAGGATGAAATAAAACGGAAATATGTCCAGGGCCAAACTTTGGTCGAGCCAGACAAGGTCAAGAACCTCCCAACGAGAATGTATGAATTGCATCAATGGTACATGAACATTACCAAGATTTCAGATCGATTGTCCCTCATGGTGAATGTTAAGGAGGAGCATTACTTCCATGATAAAGCTTTGTCCGTTGAGTATTCTGAGCTGTTTCAGTTATACAATCAAGACGCACTCGACAAATCTATCGTCAGTTGCTATTGTCTGTAAGTGATTTCTTTCTGTAATTTAAGTCTCAAGCTAGCTGTAGTGATCCTTTTGATCAATCATTACCTGTAATTATCCTCACTATATTCTTTTCTGTGGTATTATGCAGGATGAAGATGTATGAAATGAGAAAAGGTGGACGCTTTGGCATTGGGTTCATTGACCCAAACACCGTTAATGAATACACATGGGGATAAACCCACATCATCAAAAGGACGTAGAGGACAACATGCTAGAGTTCTTGAAGCGCCTCAAATACAATGAAGATATACTACTTCCTTACAACTTCCAGTGAGTCACACTGTCTTGTACTACAAATTCTCTGTTTTGCCTACTAGCTAGCTACATGTTTTTGCTTACATATGCCCGCTTAATTAAGACATGCAAACGTGTGTGCATGCAGATTTCACTGGGTCTTGTGTATCATTAAAGTTGACGACGGAACAGTTGAAATACTGGACTCACTACTCAAAGTTAAAACTGACTATAACATCTTGTTTGGGATAGTCAACAGGTAATTTCAATCATTATTAACTATATATCTCGGCCTATTTAGTTCGTCATTTCATGATATGAACTATTTAATAACCCCTTTATTCATTTTCTTTGTCGGCGGGCAGGGCTTGGGCAAGGTTCATCAGCGTCAGGGAAGGCGAATGGAAAAAAAGCTTCAATGGTTTTGACCCAAGGTAAGTAATTAAGTAGTACTAGCTAGCTAGCTAGCTGCCATCTCTTTAATTATCATGCTTGATTAATTATTATCTGATCAAATTCCATTCTCGTAAAGGCCCTGAAGCAGGCGCAGGGGACTGATCTGTGTGCATTCTGCGTTTGCGAGAACATTCGCATGATGGCGTCCGAAAGGAGCAGATCTCAAAGACAGGAATGGGTACGCTTGTCAGAACACTATTCACAATTTTTACACCATTATCGATATCTAGTCACACAACTAATACACATGCATATTGATCTCCTTCTTAACAGTTCAAAGAGGTGCGGGAGAAGCTCCCAGAAACAGAGCGCGTAGAAGCACTTCAAGAGGAAATAGCGGGATTTTTGCTCGAGCAGGTCATAAATCCGAAGGGAGAATACTATTACCCGCTACCGCCCCCATGAAAACCACTTCCAATTGTCATCGTGCTCCGAAGGCACCAATTAGGCTAATGCCACTGGCTCCGAAGGCAACATGCATATGTAGGAGAAATTGTATATAGCTATACATGTGTGTATGTGTGAATTAATTAATATGGTGGTTTGTGAGACATTGATGATATATATATGCATGATTGGTTCTACTAGAAATTCTATTTATATATATATATATATATATATATATATATATGCATAACGTGTACAATGTGTAGTATCGTAAATACCAGCAAACGAAAACGAATTAAAATGGAAACACAAAATTAAATGAAAAAGAAATCATAAAACTAAAAAAAAAACCCAAACCTTATAGTACCGGTTGGTCTTACCAACCGGTACTAAAGGGCTCCAGGCCCCCGGAGCTGGCTCGTGCCACGTGGTTTCCCTTTAGCACCGGTTCCTGCCGAACCGGTACTAAAGGGGGGGGCTTTAGTGCCCACACTTTAGTGCCGGTTATGGAACTGGCACTAAAGGGCCTTACGAACCGGTGCTATTGCCCGGTTCTGCACTAGTGTCTGGCTAGTGTCGATTGGGAACAGAAGTTTCCCTTTGTAACTGTTCAGGCTCTCTCTCGCGGGATTTCTGATCACACGCCTCTGTTGCTTGACTCTGGTGGGGCTACCTACTCGGGTAACAAGAATTTGTTCTCTTTTGAGCTTGCGTGGTTTGAAAGAGAAGGCTTCCTGGATCTTGTAGCCAGAGAATGGGCTAAGGATGCAGGCGGTAGGAATGCGCTTGAGCGCTGGCAGAATAAGATTAGGCATCTCAGAAGTTTCCTACGTGGGTGGGCTAAACATCTAAGTGGAGTGTATAAGGTGGAGAAGGAACGACTCCTTACCCTTATTCAGACCTTAGATATAAAAGCAGAAACTACGGTTTTGTTAGCCACCGAGCTTCATATCAAGCATGAGGCTGAGATGAGGTTGAAAGAGTTACTTCGTGAAGAAGAATTAAAGTGGGCACTGCGTGCCAAGGTGCGAAAAGTGGTCCAGGGGGACGCGAACACTCAATTCTTCCACATGATAGCCAATGGCAAACATCGGAAGAAGAGAATCTTCCAGCTAGAACAAGATGAGGGTACAATTATCGGTCAGGATAACCTGAAGCTCTATATTACTGAGTACTACAAACGATTGTTTGGACCACCAGAGGAGAACTGTGTGTCCCTGGATGAGTCTAGGGTTCAAGATGTACCTCAACTTACTGTTGTGGAGAACGATATCTTAACTGCCCCTTTCTCGGAAAAGGAGGTTTTCGAGGCCATTTCCAAGATGAAATGTAACAAGGCACCGGGGCCGGATGGTTTCCCGGCTGAGTTTTATAAAAAGTGCTAGAATATTATTAAAGGGGACCTGATGCCGATGTTCCATGATTTGTTCTCGGGACATTTGCAGCTTTTCCAACTTAATTTTGGAACAATAACCCTGCTGCCTAAGAAAATAGAGGCCGTGAGAATCGAGCAATTTCGGCCTATCTGTCTTCTGAATGTCAGTTTCAAAATTTTTACAAAGGTTGGGACGATCAGGCTCACACAGATTGCGCACGCCGTGGTGCAGCCTTCTCAAACAGCTTTCATGCCGGACAGGAACATCCTGGAAGGGGTTGTGGTCCTTCATGAAACGCTACATGAAATTCATACGAAAAAACTCGATGGTGTTATTTTCAAAGTGGATTTCGAGAAGGCTTATGATAAAGTCAAATGGCTGTTTCTTCAACAGGCTTTGCGAATGAAGGGCTTCGATGAAACTTGGTGATGCCAGGTGGAAGCATTCACGCAAAAAGGAAGTGTTGGAATTAAAGTAAATGACGACATAGGTCATTACTTCCAAACTCACAAGGGCTTGAGACAGGGCGACCCTATGTCGCCTATTCTGTTCAATATTGTGGTTGATATGTTAGCGATCCTGATTGGGAGGGCCAAGGAGGCCGGTCAGGTGGAGGGGTTGGTGCCTCATCTAGTTGATGGTGGTTTGTCCATCCTGCAATACGCTGATGATACAATCATTTTCATGGAACATGATTTGGCAAAAGCGAGGAACATGAAGTTAGTGTTATGCCTGTTTGAACAATTGTCGGGGCTGAAGATTAATTTCCATAAAAGCGAGTTGTTCTGCTTTGGTAGAGCCAAAGATGAACAAGAGGCTTATACATAGTTGTTTGGTTGTGAAGTTGGGGCTTTACCTTTCACGTATCTTGGTATTCCCATTCACCATCGTAAGCTAACAAATGGTGAGTGGAAGTGCATCGAGGATCGGTTTGAGAAGAAACTGAGTTGCTAGAAAGGAAACTCATGTCTTATGGTGGCAGGCTGATTCTTATCAACTCGGTGCTCACGAGTTTACCTATGTTTCTCTTATTCTTCTTTGAGGTCCCAGTTGGGGTTAGGAAAAGGCTGGACTTCTATCGATCTCGATTCTTTTGGCAGAGTGATGAGCTTAAGAGGAAGTACAGACTAGCCAAATGGGATATTATTTGTCGACCTAAGGACCAAGGGGGCCTTGGTATTGAAGATCTTGAAGTCAAGAACAGATGCCTTCTCAGTAAATGGCTGTTTAAGTTGTCTTCTGAGACAGAGGCAACGTGGGCACAAATTTTACGTAGTAAATATCTGCAGTCAAAGACCTTATCCCAGGTTACTCTGAGACCTACGGATTCGCCGTTCTGGAAAGGGCTCATGAGGATCAAAGCCGCTTTCTTTAACAGAACGAGATGTATTGTCGGTAATGGTGCTGCTACGCGATTCTGGGAGGATACGTGGCCTGGTGACGCACCGTTGGCGACCCAATATCCGTCCCTTTATCGTATTGTTCAGCGTCTTGAGGCTCTTGTTGCCACGGTTATGCAGTCTATTCCTCTCAACATTCAGTTCAGGAGGGTGCTTGTAGGGGATCGATGGGAAGCATGGCTTCACTTGGTCCGTAGACTGATGGAGGTTCAGCTAACTCCTCAGCCCGATCAGTTATGTTGGAAGCTGACTAGATCTGGGGTGTTCACAGTTAAATCGATGTATATCGATATCATTAACTCTACTGTGATCCCTAGTTTCAAAGAGGTTTGGAAAGTTAAGGTACCTTTAAAGATTAAAGTGTTTATGTGGTTTGTGCATAAACAAGTGATTTTAACAAAGGACAATCTAGTTAAGCGCAACTGGACAAGTTCTACTAGGTGTAGTTTCTGTGATCGGGATGAGACTATCAAGCATTTATTTTTTGACTGTCCGTTGGCATAAGGGTTGTGGCGCTCCGTGCAAATTGCCTTTAACATTACTCCTTCGACTTCGGTCAACACATTATTTGGGGCGTGGCTTGTTGGGTAGAGTCCGAAACAGCCAGACACATTCGTGTAGGAGTATGCGCGTTGTTATGGGCAATTTGGAATTGCAGAAATGATTTGGCTTTTAACAGAACAACAAATATTCATTTTTTGCAGGTGTTATTCCGGGCTACAGCACTGATCTGTATGTGGTCCTTACTCACTCCGACGGAGGCCAGAGAGCGTTTGGTTACTGGATCTATCCGGTGGAAGACGGTAGCGCGGAATATCTTCAACCGGTTTGGATGGCGATCATGTAATAGAATAGACATTTAGTTTATCTATCTTTCATTGTTCCAGCCGGTTGTGGCTTTTGGGTTTTGTTTTGCAGCTGACGCTCTAGGTGAGCTAGCTGTTGCTTTTGTTTGAAGACGTTAAGACCTTGTTGAGACCTATTTACTTTTTAATAAAAGTGGCCGTATGCATCGACCTGATGCAGAGGTCGGGGAGTCCCCCTTTTCGAAAAAAAACAAGACAAAGGATGCCGATGACAGACAACAGAAGAGGCCGTATCATCCATGAACAGGACAAATCCATGGTCTCTGCCCGCAGAAACAAAGGGATGATCTCCTTATCCGTATCAATGAAAGGCTTCAGCGGATCATGGATTTGAATTGAGCAGATTTGGATTAGGGATGGAGATGGTTGACAGAGATGGAACAACAGCGGAAGAGGATGAACAGCAGCAGATGGCCAGGAAGATGAGCCAGGGAGGTAGATCAGAGCAGAGACTGGAACGGAGAGTGCAAGAACCAAACGAAAACAGGGGTGGAGGGCGGAGAACAGAGGAAGAAGGGGATCGGTGTCGCGCCGCCAAGTGCGATGTGGGAGCACGATCCAAGCCCTGAGTCCGGGTCCGTCTGTCATTCGGTCATGAGTCCGGGTCCGTCTCTCGTTCGAAGGGGCAAAGGTGAACCAATATAAGTCAGACGACAACGCGCGGCCCCCTCCAGTCTAGCTCCACCCAGCGGATCATTGGAATCCCGTTCGCGAGAAGAAGGGCGACGCCGCGCACAGAGCATGGCAATCGACCAGCAGTGCCGCGTGAAGCTGATGGTTAGCTACGGCGGGAGGATCGAGCGCGCCCAGGGTCAGCCGCCGAGGTACGTCGACGGTGAGCACCTGCTCCTCAACGTCGTCTCGTCCGTCTCCACGAGGGGCTTCCGCGACCTGCTGGCGGCGCGCGCGGGCTTCTCCGACTTCTCCCTCAAGTACTGCTACTCCGGCGAGGGGCTGAACTCGCTCTGCGACGTGGACACGGACGAGGACCTGCGGGACATGCTGGACATGCTGCTCTACCGGGATCTGCAGGTCCGGCTGTTCAACGACCAGAACACGCGCCGGTTCCGGGTCTACCTGTTCCGCGACGCCGCCGCCGCCCCGTCGCCGACCTCCCAGGCCCTCGGAAAACCAGCTCCCATGCGGCGTAGCGCGACGTCGCCGGCTCTGTTGCCGGCGAAGCCGGCCGACATTGACGGGCGGCCCTCCCAGGGCCTGGCCGCTCCCGCTCCCTCTCCCGTGCCGCGGATCACGACTTCGCCGAATCCATTGCGCGAGACGTCGACGGCTGGCACGGCGCCCTCCAAGCCGCCGCTCGCCCCTGCTCTCGGACGGCGGATAGCGTCGTCGCCTTTGTTGATGGCAGACTCGACAAATGACACGGCTTCTTTGATCACCACTACGTCGACATCAGCAGCCAGAGCTACCCAACATACACAACCCCACGCTGCGGCATTCCGGCCGGCAGAGCTGAGTAATCCGTTGTGCAAGACGTCGTCGGCTGGCACGGCGCCCTCCAAGCCGCCACTCGCCCCTGCTTTCGCACGGCGGATAGCGTCGTCGCCATTGTTGACGGCAGACTCGACAAATGGCGCGGCTTCTTTGATCACCACTACATCGACATCCGCAGCCAGAGCTACCCAACATACACAACCCCACGCCGCGGCGTTCTGGCCAGCAGAGCTGAGTAATCCGGTGTGCCAGGCGGCTCCAGTATTCTTGGTGCCAGTAATGCCGCAGGTCATGATCCATCGGCCGACGATCATCCTCGTACCCGTGTTCAATTCTAAGGTGGCCATGTGCTGAGAATTGTTTGAGTCACAATCGATTATGAAAACTAGATAATACTCCGCATGTTGTTGCGGGAATAGTTTGATATATATTTTTTGATGAAGTAGAAAAAATGAATTGATGTACGTATGATGTAAAATATTTATGAAGTGTAAGTTGTGTAATGGTTGCATGTTCTTGTGTGTCTTTTTCCATTAATGGTAGCATGTTGTTTTCATCCTTTTTACATGCATCGATGCATGTTTGACGTGCTATAGCTGCATGTTATCATGTCCACCTATTGTGCCTAAATATAAGCTGCTCGCTATAATTCCAATTTGAGATTTTATGCAGAGACTGCTACAAACTGGCATTCATGGCCTAGATTAACACATGATGAAGACGAAAACCGATGCCACCAAACTAACCTAGGATTCTAAATTTCTAACATCATGCCGAGAGAATTTGAAACATATCTACAATATCAACAGCATTAGCAGGCTCGATTATTCTCTCAAAATAAATAAGGGATAATAATGGTCAACGATACCCACTCCCTCATCCAAAAATGTCTTCAGACTTCTTGATGGTGTTATCCACTGCCCTGGAAGCCTAAACAAACATGTGGACAATAGAACTATCTACCGAGGTGAAAAATAATGTGGAATGTGTTGTACCTTCTTTACTATGTCAAGCATACCATTTTCATAGATCTTGTGCCACCTTGTATGCCATGTTGGTAACTTCACTTCAATGATTAAAATCCATTGTCTCCTGGTTGAACTGGACTTCAAAATAAAAATCGTAAATAAGGACTGAGCATATAGAAAATAATTCAAGCAATCACATGACCAAACAAAAGACACCATGTTAACATGGATGGTGCAGCCATTGGCGTGAAGGTTGCAACGAAAAGAAAACTGCAATGATAACTTCGGAGTCAAGGAGGCTACAAACCCATTTTAGCTAGATTTCAGTTAGCTGAATTTTTGTTTTGTGGTCAATCGATTTTCTGACCTTGGATTGTGCTTTAAGATTTGTGTAGCTTTTATTTTTTCTGTCACATTTCGCTAGTGGTACTGGGCTATTTGGATTCGATTGACACCTATTTTGGGACAGTCGATTTCCTTCTTGGGCTGGATTTTGATGTGTGTATCCTCTTTTTTCATGTGTTTACTTTTGTTTTCTGCATGTGTATGCTTTTATTTTTTAATTTTCAGTTGAGCTTTATTTCTTTATGTGTATTTTTCGATGTTCAGTGCGTGAAAATGTATACATACAAGTACTACACGTACAAATTACATCCGAGTACTCAAACTTCACTTTCATATATTTATTCTACATATTATAAAAAGTGCATTTTTATGCTAATTGTGTGAAACTTTTTATTTTTTTATTTTCTTTATTCTTTAAGGGTAATACCAATGCTACTTGTTTTGCTAATTTAATACATTCTATTATTATTTGTATGTACGCATGAAAGTACAATACAATATGTGTGTAAATTATACTAGACTGCTAAAGTTGCATTATTACGCAGGTGCCCCTGGCGATTCACATTTTGTGGACACGTGGCACGCATGCAACTTATCGATGGTTGTGCCACGATCCCATGCGCGCCTGGTTTGTCGGGTGGTTGTTCCGGCTTCTCCGGTTTTCAGGCAAAAGGGATAAGAACATTAAAACAATTTTAAATGTATGTTTCTGTATCTTCAGCTGACAAGGACACAGTAAAGACATTCGACACGTGTCAATAGAATGCATATGAAAAGACAGAAAGAATTTGAGGGATAAGCACAGAAGGGGTTAGGGGCCGATCACATTCACTTAGTTCAGAAAATAGCAACTTGAAGACATACTATAAGTGAATGCTATGGTGGACAAAACACACGCATCTCTACTCCTAATGGACGAATTGGTTGAATAGTCCCCCCCACTTTCAACCGGTTTATTTTCAACCGGTTTTTCTTTGTCCCACCTCCCACCAGCCCCTCCCACCGGTTTTTCTCTTTTCTCGTCCGACGGGCAATACCCAACGTATTTATGGTAATTAATCATAATTAATCCACGTATAATAATAAATCAATCCAGGTATGGTAAGGTCATAACTCAGGAAATTTTGAATATGGTAATTATATGGTAATAAATTTAAATTACCCCAAAGGCTATCAATCCAGGTATGGTAAGGCCATAACTCGGGAAATATCGAATATGGTAATAAATTTAAATTACCACCAGGTATGGTAAGGCTATCCACGTATAGTAATAAATCATATAGTAATAAATCATAATTAATCCACGTATAGTAATAAATCAATCCAGGTATGGTAAGGTCATAACTCAGGATATTTTGAATATGGTAATTATATGGTAATAAATTTAAATTACCCCAAAGGCTATCAATCCAAGTATGGTAAGGCCATAACTCGGGAAATATCGAATATGGTAATAAATTTAAATTACCACCAGGTATGGTAAGGCTATCGATCCAGGTATGGCACGCCCTCACCTGATCACCTATCACAATCTCCAGCCCCACGCACGCACCAAAGAACTTACTCAACACCAAACACAGCTCCTCTCGATCCCCTCGAGTAAACGCCGCTGCCGTCGTGCGATCTTCCTAACACAGACGCCGTCGCCGCCTCCTTCCCACCTACGGTGTCCCACGTCCATGGTGACGGCGCTCGCGTCCTACATTGACCCTCCGCCTCATATAGGTTGGTCGTTGATGGAGTGGGATGTGCCGCTGCGGTTTGGGGAGGCGAATCACGATCTGGTTGGGATCTCAGTGTGGACTCGTTCTCTGTGATGAAGGATGGCGCTGCCTCCCTGGCAAATGGGATCGGAGGAAGGGGCTCTACGTCGTGAATGTCGGCGAGGCAGCGGCCGAAGGCGAGCCCGACGGTGAGCACGGGTGTTCGTCCCATGAAATAGGCGGCCACGGAGGGCGGATCTGAGGCCACCCCAATCGCCGGTGGCCCTTCCTCCCATCGCTCATCGCCTCCATTCTCCCTCTCCTCTAAATCTTTGTTGCCCCTGCCTGATTCTGGCCGATGCCATCCGGCTCTCGCATCGACCACCACCAGCACGGCTGCGGACGAGGCGCAACCGCAGACGCCGCCGCCGCCATCCTCATCCACCTCCTCCACCATCCTTCCCAGCCGTCGTCGGGGGCACCCGCCATCTGCGCTCTAGCCCACCCGCTCCCTCCTATCCCCTCCCCCTGCCTGCCAGCCCTGTGATCCATCGCACAGATGGCAGGTACTACAGCGACCTCCTCCCCAGCGGATCCGGCCTCCTCCGATGGAGATCCATCCTGGGCACCACCTTATTCTCATGCGTGCACGTCTATATCAACGTCTCATTCCACCTCACCTGGGCCTTTACCTTCCCACCTCTGCTTCAGATCCACATCACTTTGCAAGGTATGTGCTTGATTGTTCCGAACTGGATCGATGGATTGTGCAAGGTACTTTGGGTGTTGTCATTGACGGCAATTGTCACGCCATGCTACCATCGGAGGGGTCCCTCATCGATGATTAGGGTCTTCCGAACTGCACGAGCTCCATTGAGAAGGATGTTTTTAATTCTGGTTTTGCCTACATGCTTTCTGTGCCTGTATCTACTTAGCTAATGTCTTCTTATAGATAGTAGCTGCTGAAGTGGTGATCAAAGTTGTTCACTATAAGGAAACAACCATGATAACAAAAGTGTATATTCCCTGACCTTTGACCTGAAGTACTTTTTCATTAGAAACTTGCAACGGCCAGGCATTGAAATTAGCAACAGCTTCGTACGTATTGAACTAATTTGCAGCAACACGTACTGAACTAAGTTAGGTTATGCTCATCGTTCCAACATGCTTAGTGATAACCACCTAGCAAGCTAATCAAACATGAAAAAATTGAAGTGCTACTACTAATCGTACTATTCTGAATGTGAAAATCTATTTAATTGGCTCTTCTCTAATTGTACACTTGCATAAATCTCAGATCTTGCAAATTACAGTATAACCATAAAAGTCATGTTTTGACTCCTATAGGGCCTTTTGCACTTTAATATGACTAATAATTTGCCTTAATATCACAAATTGGATTACTACCTTTCTAAGTGAATGACATTCAAGAAGGTCATTAAATAAAACCAAGAAATCCTTCTGGTATTGGAGTGTAGGAAAGTTGAGACTATAAAACCAAAAGGTTATATTTACGTTTATTAGAGAAGGTTCTTTACTTTTTATAGGAAAACACAAAATGTTGCGATGTAGAGTCTAGGTGGTGGGCCTCCTTGATCCACTTGGTGGATGAGGGCGACTCCGGTCCTGGCACCCATAGTGCCAGTGATCCAAAAATCATAGGGCCTGGATATAGCTCTAGCAGACGTATGCGGCTTGCGCATCGAGCTTGGTCGTCTCGAGCATGGAGATAGGCGAGTTGTAGACCAAGAGCTGGTACAGAGATAGGCGAGTTGTAGACAA
This sequence comes from Triticum dicoccoides, assembly GCF_002162155.2. Taxonomy (NCBI): domain Eukaryota; kingdom Viridiplantae; phylum Streptophyta; class Magnoliopsida; order Poales; family Poaceae; genus Triticum; species Triticum dicoccoides. Next base: position 148,859,297 of record NC_041385.1, read on the forward strand.
GAGCTGGTGGGCAGCAAGAAACGCATGCACACCAAAGAACAAATCTGAGTCACATGCCTACTTCTATTGGTTTCTACAAAGAGCGGCTAGCTTAGATCTTAGACCAGTCGATCACTGTCGAGGTCGCCAAGGTGATCTTACAGCACCGCCGTGGGGATTTCTCATGATTTTATGTAGGCAAGCCGCAAGCGGTGGTGGTGATTGGCTGGGTGGTGTCGCTGCCTTGGGAAGAGACGAAGTGATGGTAAAAGTAAGCAGGATCCGATGATTCTTCCGTGGGGATAGCCAAAGTCAAGATGTCGACTACAGACTCGTCGCAGACTTGAAGTGAACCTGGATGCGGCGAGCCTGATTTGTGGATCGATGGCGGGTGTTGACTTTGTTAGGCTGGGATTGGATGGTTGCGGAGGGTGGTGTGCTTGGTTGGGTTCCCATGGAAGAATGTGGCCTCCTCGTGGATCTGGTCATGCCCATCCTAGAGAACATTGTGTCCCTAACTCCCTCGAGGAGCAAGGACAGTGCAAGCGGCAGCAGGGGGTAGGGGTAGATGTGGGGAGGGATGTCGGCGGCTGCTCGAGGTCATCATGATGAAACTCTTGACGTCCCATCTTTATCAATGGAAGTGGAAGAGCGCGAAGTCGAGATTGAATAGGAGTTTGAGTTCTTTTTGGCACCGATCGGTTCCCCACTTTAGAGATGTATTTTTTTTGCGTGCGAGCAAACAGTGGGTTGATTCTAAAAGGGATAGGCACTTTTCAACAGAAGTGCATGACAGACCAAAAATATGACCTCATTTTATTCGTTTGATAGATATCGTATTATTCGTTGTTGTTCGTTCGGTGAAATTTCCTAATATTTAATTGTTGTGTTTCTAATTAGAGCACCCCATAATCACTCAATATGAAGGGATGATAAATGAAAGATACTGATTATAAATTTTGAAGAGCCGTGGCAACGCACGGGCGTTATACTAGTATATTTAGAGGACAAAACACACGCCTTCTCCCCCGTTGTAACCCACCCCATTGCCTACCTTCCCCAGCACCACCCACCCCTGCGGCGCCTCACCACCACCCACCTCGGCGCCCCACCACCCCCACGCCTCCCACCAGGCCGCCGGCGGGCCGCCCATCCCCATCCCTGCATCCACCACAGCCGCCCTCCCCGCGCCGGATCCAGCAGTGGGCGGCCACCTCCCCCAACGACGGCTCAGTCCAGATCGAGGCGGGGGCGGCCGCGACTTGCCGCTGACGGGCCCGACCCGCACGGTCCCCGCTCGATCTCGTGCCTCCCTCGCGCCCCCACCCAGCAAGCTTCTTCCCCGACTAGATCCGCCGTCCTGCCTCGCCCTCCTCACCTCCTCCCTCTTCAAGCGGGTGTCGCAACCGGAGATCTACCCTGTCCAACCGTCCTTCGGCCATCAGACCCTCCCTCTTGATGGTGATCACGCCGAGCGCCCCCGCATCCTAGCGCCTCCCCAGCGATGGATCCGTCTGGATCCAGCCCCGCCGTCCGTGGCCATGGAGGGATCCCTCGCCGACCCTACCTTCCCTTCTAGCGCTGCCGGCATCTGCACTCACGTTCGCCCAGCCGGCTCGGCCCCGAGCCCCCACCTCCTCTCCGTAGTGCACCCTGGCGCGCACGCAGTCCGCCCCCCGACGGAGTGCAGTACGTCCGTCGCGTTGGTGCAGCTCGCTCGCCTGCATGCAGTATGTCCGTCGCGTTCGTGCAGCTCGCTCGCATGCATGCAGTCCATCGCTGGATGGATGGATGGATTTGTGCAGATACACATCTGGATGCTCCATCCTTGTTCCCCTGTGTGGCGGCCACAGGAGGTTGAGATGGCGCCCGTCGGCTAGCAGGGCGTCGCCCCACTCCGGTCTGCTCAGGTTGATCACTTGAGCAGATCCAAGCTGCTCCTCCCCTTCATCATCTTTGTTGCGGGAGGGTGTCGATGCAGTTCGTTTCCCTGTGCGTGCAATTCTTTTTTCCTTTGTTTTCCATTTTTAGGGAAAGTTCATCACGTCGGCGGTTCACTGCTCGCAGATTTTTGTTTTGTATAAAAAGTTAGAAACATATATGCAATTTTTTGTCAGTGCACTGCAGTTTTGGGCTCATTGTGTGGTACAGAAACTTTTGCAGTTCACGGGCTCATCGTGTGATGACGAAAAAAGATGAGCTTTGCTACACTTACGGGCCACATCTTACAGAATTAAGTTACGGACATGTGTGGTTTTTTTTTTTTTTGAGAAAGAGTTACGGACATGTGTGGTAGTTTTTGGTTGGATGGAAAATCAGAAGCAAGGCCCACTATTGAATTCAAGGGGAGGAGAGATTGGTTAGTGGGAGGAGTCCGTAAGATGATGTCGTAACCAGCCCGTAAGTCTAGATTTTTTGAAAAAAGATATCTCCACAGTTTTGTCTACGATCCAGTTCCGACAGCTCGTCCCGTGCAGCTCGGTTTGCACAGGCACGCGGTTTGGTGTCTCATCCCGTGCAGCTCAGGTTGTGTAGGCGTGCCGGTTGTGCACGCGGTTTGATGTGTGTGCGTGTGAGAGTGGGTTGATATGTGTGTGTGAGTTTGTTCTGCACAAAAAACAGGACGTTTGGGAGTTAAAGAAACAAGTGCAGTTTATTTGTAAAAACAAAAGTTTTGTTTTTGAGTGGTGCTTGTGTTGTTTTTTCAGGCACATGTATATGAGTTTGTTAAAAGAAGCAGCTCATCTGGAATTGTGTTGGGGGTTCATTTTTCTTAACCGTGCGGTTCGCTTTCTCCGTCCGTGTAGATGTCGCTACCAAAAGACCCAAAAACTACAAAAGCGAAAAATAAATTATGCAGTTCATTTGCCCATTAGAAGAAGTGCGTTTTTTGACCTGAAGTAGTCGCTATTAAATTCCTATGTGGTTCACTTGGTAATACAGAAACAAAAACATCTCAAAAAGAAGCTCGCTTCTTATATTGGATGTAGTTCCCTTGCTCGATCCCTGCGATCCACTCGCCCGGTCTACGCACGTAAAGAATATTGAGTTTGGAAAAAGCTCAAGTGGTTCACTTTCGGTAGTTTCACGGCGTGTTTACGGTAGTCTCGAGGTTCACTTTTCATAGTATTGCGGCTCACCAACACTCGACATGAAATGCATTTCACCTTGTTTGGGAAAAAATACGTTCCACAAAAAAGGAATCATGCGGTGCACTTGTCAGTCTGATGAAGTACGGTTTTTCGTTCGATGCAGTGCGGTTTTCAGTCGGATGAAGTACGCACGTCGATTTGGGTGTCGTGAAAAACAGTGTCCGCATTTCGGTAAATTCGAAATTCCTTTTAAACCATAAAGAATTAGAGAGAGTGTTCTACATGAAAAAATTGCGCCTCGTCGATATCTTTCCAACGGAGTATCGTTTGAATCATTCCGACCAGCGTCTTGTAAATGTTTTGCGAAAAACGGCCGCTGCCACTCGTCGTCCGCCGCACGATTTTCAAAATTAACTTAAAACCGTAAGGAATCTCAAAAACATTTCAACATATGAAAGTTGCGCCTTGTCCATAGCTTTCCAACGACATATTACATGCCTCGTTCCGACAAACGGTTCAAAAACTAGAACGAAAACAGTAACGAAAATCGAAAAAAATTCAAAAAACTGAATTCCGCGATTTAGTAAATTTGAAACTTCTCTTAAATCGTAACGAATTAGAGAAACATTTATATATGAAAAAGATGCGCCTCGATGATATCTATCCAACAACGTGTCATTTGCTTCATTCTGCCGAGCGGTTTAGGAAAAAACGTGAAAAAACGGTCGCTGCCACTCGTTGTGGGCCGCACCATTTTCAAAACTGCTCTTAAATCGCGTGGAATCTCGAAAAGTTTCAACATGGCGAAGTTGCGCCTAATCCATCGCTTTCCAACGGTATATTACACGCTTCGTTCCGACAAACGGTTAAAAAACTAGAACAAAAAAGGTACCAAAAAAACACAACGTGCAGTTTTTTGCAACGGGAAGTTCACTCGCGTGAGTACTGCAGCACACTTGGTACAAAAAATGACGTGCACTTGCGTTGAGCGTGCAGTGCGAAAGTGTTACCAGAATAGTTATTCTGCTAATATTAGCATATATATGAGGACCAAATCAACATTGCGAAGATAAACTGTAAAGTCAAACCAATGTTGAAGACAAACCAAAGATGAAGATAATGCAATCATGACGCCAAATGAAAATCTTCAAGAAAGTGTGGTAGTGGCGTTACCCATCGTATAGGAAATATTAGACCAAGACATGGCCCACAATTATCGTGGCGCTCTGAAGTCAAGTTCCACATAAATGTATTCTCACTCAGAGGGTAAGTCTTCATGGATTGAAGTTATACGTTACTTCGTGTGTTGCACATCTAAGTTATCAACATGCACAAGATTTAGGATGTGTGTTCATTCACAGGACATTCGAGGATTCTAAGATATTTAGCTCACACCGCAGCTTGCAAAACCTTTTCTCATCCAAGGGCTTCGTGAAGATATCTGTCAATTACTCTTCAGTGTTGACCTGAATGATATCAATGTCTTCCTTCATAACATGATCTCTGAGAAAGTGATGACAGATCTGAATGTGCTTTGTCTTCAAGTGCTGAACTGGATTGTTAGCAATCTTGATGGCGCTCTCATTGTCGCAGTAGAGTGCACATGCTTTATATTGATGTCATAATCCTTGAGTGTTTGCTTCATCCAAAGAAGCTGAGCATAGCAAGATCCAGCAGCAATGTATTCAGATTCAGTAGAGGAGGGTGATACACGGTTCTGCTTCTTTGAAGACCAACAGACAAGAGATCGTCCTAGAAAGTGACATGTGGCTGATGTGGACCTGTGATCAACCTTGTCACCAGCATAATCAGCATCTGAGAATCCAACTAGATCAAACTCTGAGCCCTTTGGATACCATAATCCTAGCGTAAGGGTGTGAGCCAAATATCGAATAATTCACTTCACTGCGAGGTGATGTGATTCCTTTGGTGCCGCTTGGAATCGGGCACACATGCAAACGCTAAGCATTATATCTGGCCTAGATGCACATAAGTACAATAAAGAACCAATCATGGAACGGTATACCTTTTGATCGAGTTCTTTACCATTGTCGTCGGGGCCTAATTGGCCTTTGGTTGGCATTGACGTCGTGTACCCTTTGCAGTCTTGCATTCCAAACTTCTTCAAGCAGTCTTTGAGGTATTTTTCTTGTGAGACAAAGATACCATTCCTCTGTTGACGGATTTCAAGACCAAGAAAGAATTTTAGCTCTCCCATCATGGACATCTGATATTGCTCTTGCATCATATGCCCAAACTCATCACTGTATCTCTTATTAGTGGAGCCGAAGATAATATCATCCACATGTATTTGGCATAAAAACAGTTCACCATCATATGTCTTTGTGAAGAGAGTGGGATCTAGAGAACCAGGTTTGAAGACTTTGCTCTTGAGGAAGTCTTTGAGTGTGTTGTACCAAGCGCGAGGTGCTTGTTTGAGGCCATATAGTGCCTTGTTGAGCTTGTATACCATATCAGGATGCTTTGGATCTTCAAAACCAGGTGGTTGAGCAACATACACTTCTTCTTCAATTTTTCCATTGAGGAAAAGCACTCTTCACATCCATTTGGTATAGAACAATGTTGTTGTGGTTAGCATAGGCTACCAGTATACGAATGGCTTCAAGCCTAGCTACAAGAGCAAAGGTTTTATCGAAGTCAATTCCTTCCACTTGTGTGTAACCTTGGGCAACGAGACAAGCTTTGTTTCTGAAAACTTGACCATGCTTATGTTGCTTGTTGTGATATATCCATTTGGTGCCAATAATATTGTGCTTGTGAGGATCAGGACGTTTGACTAGCTACCAGACATTATTCAGCTCAAACTGTTGAAGCTCTTTTTGCATAGCTTGAATCCATTCAGGTTCCATGAAGCCTTCATCAACTTTCTTGGGTTCAGATATAGAGACAAACGCAAAGTGTCCAGAGAAGTTTGCAAGTTGAGTAGCTCTTGAATGAGTAAGGGGACCAAGTGCATTGATACTATCAGTGATCTTCTCAATTTGGACTTCATTTGCGACCCGAGGATGAACCGGACGAAGATTTTGCTCTTGTTTATTGGTGTCTTCATCTTCAACATTGGCTTCAGGCTGAGCATTGTCTTCATGTTGATTAGGTGCAGAAATGATGATTTCCTCTTCAGTCTGTTCCTTAGTGGGTATGATTTCTCCAGCACCCATTAGCTTGATAGATTCACTAGGTGTAGCTTCATCTAGCACATTTGGCAGGTGCTCTCCTCGTGAGCTGTTAGTCTCATTGAACCACACATCTATAGTTTCAACCACTTTATAGTGAAAGAGGTTGAAGAATTTGTAGGTGTGCGAGTCCTTCCCGTAACCAAGCATAAAACCTTCATGTGATTTCGGTGCAAATTTTGAAGTGTGAAGCGGATCCTTGATCCAGCACCTAGCACCAAAGACCTTGAAATAGCTGACGCTTGGCTTCTCACCAGTCAGAAGTTCATAGGATGTCTTCTTGAAGAACTTATGGAGATAAATTATGTTGATGATGTGGCAAGCAGTATAAATGGCTTCAGGCCAAAACTTTCTTGGAGTCTTGTATTCATCAAGCATCGTGCGTGCCATCTCAATGAGGGTCCTATTCTTGCGCTCCATGATGCCATTCTGCCGAGGTGTGTATGGAGCAGAGAACTCATGTGTGATGCCCAATGTATCAAGATAAGTGTTGAGGCTGGTGTTCTTGAACTCTATGCCATTGTCACTCCTGATGTGCTTGATGTTGATGCCATAATTGGTCATGGCACGATTTGCGAAGCGTCTGAAGACATCCTGCACTTCGGTCTTATAGAGAATTATGCGCACCCAAGTGTATCTTGAATAATCATCAACAATAACGAAGCCATAGAGATGTGCAGAGGTAGTAATGGTAGAGTAGTGAGTAGGACCAAATAAGTCCATGTGAAGCAGCTCAAAGGGACGTGATGTAGTCATGATTGTCTTTGAGGGATGCTTGGCACTAGTCATCTTCCCGGCTTCACAAGCACCACACAGATGATCTTTCTTGAACTTGACGCCCTCGATGCCAATGATGTGCTTCTTCTTCATGAGAGTGTGTAAGTTCCTCATGCCCGCATGTCCTAGCCTTCGATGCCAAAGCCAACACTCTGAAGCTTTTGCTAGAAGACATACGTCAAGTTGTGGTCCTGCAGAGAAATCTACCATTTACAGATCACCTCTTTGATAACATTCAAAGACTAGAGATTTGTCAGTTTCCATAAGCACAAGGCAACGATACTTCCCAAATATCACAATCATGTTCAGATCACAAAGCATTGAGACAGACATTAAGTTGTATCCAAGGGATTCAACAAGCATCACTTTGTCCATGTGTTGATCCTTTGAGATAGCAACTCTACCAAGGCCCAATACCTTGCTTTTACCAGTGTCAGCGAATGTGATGTGGATTTTAGTAGATGGACGTAGGGTTGAATCCATGAGAAGACTTCGATCACCAGTCATGTGGTTAGTTGATACGTCTCCGTCGTATCTATAATTTTTGATTGTTCCATGCCAAAATTATTCAACTTTCATATACTTTTGGCATTTTTATACTATTTTTGGGACTAACATATTGATCCAGTGCCCAGTGCCAGTTCCTGTTTGTTGCATGTTTTATGTTTCACAGAAACCCAATATCAAACGGAGTCCAAAAGGGATAAAAACGGACGGAGAATTATTTTGGAATATTTGTGATTTTTGGGAGGAAGAATCAATGCGAGATGGTGCCCGAGGGGGCCACGAGACAGGGGGCGCGCCCTGGACCCTCGCGGGCACCCCGTAAGGCGGTTGACACTCTTCTTTTCGCACAAGAAAGCTAATTTTATGAGAAAAATCTGGGCGAAAGATTCACCCGAATCGGAGTTACTGATCTCCGGATATAAAAGAAACGGTGAAAGGGCGGAATCTGAGAACGTAGAAACAGAGAGAGACAGAGAGACAGATCCAATCTCGGAGGGGCTGTCGCCCCTCCCACGTCATGGGAGCCAAGGACCAGAGGGGAAACCCTTATCCCATCTAGGGAGAAGGTCAAGGAAGAAGAAGAAGAAAGGGGGGCTCTCTCCCCCTTGTTTCCGGTGGCGTCGGAGCGCTGCCGGGGGCCATCATCATCACTGCGATCTTCACCAACACCTCTGCCATCTTCACCAACATCTCCATCACCTTCCCCCATCTATATTCAGCGGTCCACTCTCCCGCAACCCGCTGTACCCTCTACTTGAACATGGTGCTTTATGCTTCATATTATTATGCAATGATGTGTTGCCATCTTATGATGTCTGAGTAGATTTTCCTTGTCCTATCGATGATTGATGAATTGCTATGATTGGTTTGAGTTGCATGTTTTATTATTGGTGTTGTCCTATGGTTCTCTCCGTGTCGGGCAAGCGTGTGGGATCCCCGCTGTAGGGTTTGCAATATGTTCATGATTTGCTTATGGTGGGTGGCGTGAGTGACAGAAGCACAGACCCAAGTAAGTAGGTTTCTTGCGTATGGGATAAAGGGGACTTGATACTTTAATGCTATGGTTGGGTTTTACCTTAATGATCTTTAGTAGTTGCGGATGCTTGCTAGAGTTCCAATCATAAGTGCATATGATCCAAGAAGAGAAAGTATGTTAGCTTATGCCTCTCCCTCAAATAAAATTGCACTAGTGATTACTGGTCTAGTAAAGTAGTCAATTGCTTAGGGACAATTTCACAACTCCTACCACCACTTTTCCACACTCGCTATATTTACTTTATTGCTTCTTTATCTAAACTGCCCCTACTTTTTATTTACGTGTTCTTTATTATCTTGCAAACCTATCCAACAACACCTACAAAGTACTTCTAGTTTCATACTTGTTCTAGGTAAAGCGAACACTAAGCGTGCGTAGAGTCGTATCAGTCGCAGATAGAACTTTGAGAGAATATTTGTTCTACCTTTAGCTCCACGTTGGGTTCGACACTCTTACTTATCGAAAGAGGCTACAATTATCCCCTACACTTGTGGGTTATCAAGACCTTTTTCTGGCGCCGTTGCCGGGCAGTCATAGCGTGGGGTGAATATTCTCGTGTGTGATTGTTTGCTTTATCACCAAGTAATTTTTATTTGCTGTTCTTAGTTGTTTTCTATCTTTAGTTATGGGTAGGAAACGCAAAATACCAAAAAAATTAGTTGTACCTACTGAACCAATGGTTGAAGAACCACTCAAAATCTATCACACTCCTGAAGCTTTTTACTTGGATCATCTTCGATCCCTTTGTGCTCGTGCTGAACCCCCCACTAGCTTAGTTGAGGGCAAATCTTTAGATGAGCATGCTTGTTATGTGTGACACCGTATATTTGAAAAAGGAAAACTTTTACTGGATCAAATTCATCGTTTGCAATGCTATGCTTGGAATTTATGTGAAATATATGATGTTACTTGTTGTTCTGAAAACCCTAAGAAACACCTTCCCTACCAATGTGAGTTTATTGATAATGGTATCGTATCTTCGTATGCTAAGGGTGTTTATAATTACTATGACATTCAACAAATTGAAGAATTTGTTGCTTTTAAGGGTGCTTATGAAATTGCTTCTTTGATTGAAAAGTATGATGCCACTCTCTACAAATCTGAAATTTTTGCCATACTTGAATATTGTTATGACAATTATGCTTATAATGCCTATGTTAAACCATATATTGAGGACTTCTCCGCTGTCCAAGAAGAGACTAATATTTTGCAGGAGTCTATGGAAGAAGAAATTGATGAAACTGTGAGCTCATTGGATGAAAAAGATGATGAGGAGAGCGAAGAACAAAAGGAGGAAGAGCAGATTAGCTACCTGTGCCCACCTTCTAATGAGAGTAACTCTTCAATTCATACATTGTTTAATTCCCCTTCGTGCTTACCGAAGGATGATTGGTATGATGATTGTTATGGTCCCGTTGATTCTCTTGAACTATCCCTTTTTGATGATGCTTGCTATGCTTGTGGCCAAGATTCTAATATGAATGATGCTTATGGAGATGAACTTGCTATAGTTCCTTATGTTAAACATGAAATTGTTGCTATTGCACCCACGCATGATAGTCCTATTATCTTTTTGAATTCTCCCAACTACACTATATCGGAGAAGTTTGTGCTTATTAAGGATTATATTGATGGGTTGCCTTTTACCATTGCACATGATAATTTTGATGAATATGATATGCATGTGCTTGCTGCTCCTACTTGCAATTATTATGAGAGAGGAACTATATCTCCACCTCTCTATGTTTCCAATATGATAGAATTGCAAGAAACTGCTTATACTATGCATTGGCCTTTACTTGGTGTGCATGAATTGTTCTTTTATGACATGCCGATGCATAGGAAGAGAGTTAGACTTCGTTGTTGCATGATATATGTTACTTTGTGCTCACTACTAAATTACAAATCATTGTTAATTAAAATTGGCTTTGATATACCTTGGGATCTGGGTGGATTCATTACTTGAGCACTATATGCCTAGCTTAATGGCTTTAAAGAAAGCACTGCCAGGGAGACAACCCGGAAGTTTTAGAGAGTCATTTATTTCTGTTGAGTGCTTTTATATAGTTTTAAAACAAAATAAAATAAAGAGGGGAACCCAAAACTTTTCAAAAAGGAAGGTGAAAGTGAGAGAGATAAGCATTGTTGAAGTGGGAGAGCTCCTTGAACTTTGTTCATGCTCACGGAAACTTTGTGAATCTTAATTACAGAATCTTTTCATAAAAAATAATTATCCCCTTGTACAATTCCATTTTATCATAAAAATAATGTGCTAAGGTTTGCCTTTAGGATGTTTACAATGCTTGTTGGTTTGTACGGTGCTGGACATAAACTTTGGCTGTAGTGCGCGATTTTACATTTTTTTTACTGGAACGTTAAATGGTTCTGATTCTTTTTTAAATGTATTGCTGTAATTTTTTTTATTTTTCCTATTTTTGGTAGAATTGTTGGGGTACCATAAGTATGGTGAATGTTTAGATTGCTATAGACTGTTCTGTTTTTGACAGATTCTGTTTTTGATGCATAGTTTGCTAGTTTTGATGAAACTATCAATTTTTATCAGTGGATTAAGCCATAGAGAAGTTATATTATAGTAGACACAATGCAAAAACAAAATATGAATTGGTTTTCAACAGTAATTAGAGTAGTTATTTTCTTTATTATACTAACGGATCTTACCGATTTTTCTGTTGAAGTTTTGTGTGGATGAAGTGTTTGATCGAGGAGGTCTCGATATGAGGAAAAGGAAGAGAGTCAAGAGCTCAAGCTTGGGGATTCCCAAGGCACCCCAAGTAAATATTCAAGGAGACTCAAGCGTCTAATCTTGGGGATGCCCCGGAAGGCATCCCCTCTTTCTTCAACAAGTATCGGTATGTTTTCGTATTCGTTTCGTTCATCCGATATGTGCAAGTCTTGGAGCATCTTTTGCATTTAGTTTTCACTTTTCTTTTATGCACCATGCTGGTATGAGATAGTCCTTGGTTGATTTATAGAATGCTCATTGCACTTCACTTAAATCTTTTGCGTATGGCTTTATAGAATGCTCCACGTGCTTCACTTATATCATTTGAAGTTTGGATTGCCTGTTTCTCTTCACATAGAAAACCGCCATTTGTAGAATGCTCTTTTGCTTCACTTATAATTGTTAGAGCATGGGCATATCTTTTGTAGAAAGAATTAAACTCTCTTGCTTCACTTATATCTATTTAGAGAGATGAAAGGAATTTGTCGTTCACATGGTTAGTCATAAAATCCTACATAAACTTGTAGATAGCTGAATATGATATGTTTGATTCCTTGCAATAGTTTTGCGATATAAAGATGGTGATATTAGATCTATGCTAGTGGGTGACTGTGGATTGGTAGAAATACTTGTGTTGAGGTTTGTGATTCCCGAAGCATGCACGTTTGGTGAACTGCTTTGTGATGAAGTTGGAACACAATTTTATTTATTGATTGTCTTCCTTATGAGTGGCGGTCGGGGACGAGCGATGGTCTTTTCCTACCAATCTATCCCCCTAGGAGCATGTTGTAGTACTTTGTTTTCAATGGCTTGTTGATTTTTGCAATAATTATATGAGTTCTTTATGACTAATGTTGAGTCCATGGATTATACGCACTCTCACCCTTCCACCATTGCTAGCCTCTCTTGTGCCGCACAACTTTCGCCGGTACCATACACCCACCATATACCTTCCTCAAAACAGCCACCATACCTACCTATTATGGCATTTCCATAGCCATTCTGAGATATATTGCGATGCAACTTCCATCATCATCATATACATGACTTGAGCATTCATTGTCATATTGCTTTTCATGCTCGTAATATAGCTAGCATGATGTTTTCATGGCTTTGTCCATTTTTTGATGTCATTGCTACGCTAGATCATTGCACATCCCGGTACACCGCCGGAGGCATTCATATAGAGTCATATCTTTGTTCTAGATATCGAGTTGTAAGTAAATAAAAGTGTGATGATCATCATTATTAGAGCATTGTCCAGTGAGGAAAGGATGATGGAGACTATGATTCCCCCACAAGTCGGGATGAGACTCCGGACTTTATAAAAATAAAAGAGGCCAAAGAAGCCCAAATAAAAAAAAGAGGCCAATGAAGCCCACCATAAAAATAAAAAAAATGAGAGAAAAAGAGAGAAGGGGTAATGTTACTATCATTTTACCACACTTGTGCTTTAGAGTAGCACCATGTTCTTCATAGAGAGAGTCTCCTATGCTTTCACTTTCATATACTAGTGGGAATTTTTCATTAAAGAACTTGGCTTGTATGTTCCGATGATGGGCTTCCTCAAATGCCCGAGGTCTTCATGAGCAAGCAAGTTGGATGCACACCCACTTAGTTTTCAGTTTGAGCTTTAATACACATATAGCTCTAGTGCATCCATTGCATGGCAATCCCTACTCACTCACGTTGATATCTATTTATGGGCATCTCCATAGCCCGTGGATACGCCTAGTTGATGTGAGACTATCTTCTCCCTTTTGTCTTCTCCACAACCACCATTCTATTCCACATATAGTGCTATGTCCATGGCTCACACTCATGTATTGCGTGAAATTTGAAAAAGTTTGAGATTACTAAAGTATGAAACAATTGCTTGGCTTGTCATCGAGGTTGTGCATGATTAAATACTTTGTGTGATGAAGACAGAGCAACAGCCATACTATATGATTTTGTAGGGATAACTTTCTTTGGCCATGCTGTTTTGAAAAGACATGATTGCTTTATTGGTACGCTCGAAGTATTATTGTTTTTATGTCAAATGATAGACTATTGCTTTGAATCACTCGTGTCTTAATATTCATGCCATGATTAGACATTATATCAAGATTATGCTAGGTAGCATTCCACATAAAAATTATCTTTTTTATCATTTACCTACTCGAGGACGAGTAGGAATTAAGCTTGGGGATGCTAATATGTCTCCGTCGTATCTATAATTTTTGATTGTTCCATGCCAATATTATTCAACTTTCATATACTTTTGGCAACTTTTTATACTATTTTTGGGACTAACATATTGATCCGGTGCCCAGTGACAGTTCCTGTTTGTTGCATGTTTAATGTTTCGCAGAAACCCAATATCAAACAGAGTCCAAATGGGATAAAAACGGACGGAGAATTATTTTGGAATATTTGTGATTTTTGGGAGGAAGAATCAACGCGAGATGGTGCCCGAGGGGGCCACGAGGCAGGGGGCACGCCCTGGACCCTCGTGGGCACCCCGTAAGGCGGTTGACGCTCTTCTTTTGCCACAAGAAAGCTAATTTTATGAGAAAAATCTAGGCGAAAGATTCACCCCAATCAGAGTTACGGATCTCTGGATATAAAAGAAATGGTGAAAGGGCAGAATCTAAGAACGTAGAAACAGAGAGAGACAGAGAGACAGATCCAATCTCGGAGGGGCTCTTGCCCCTCCCACGCCATGGGAGACAAGGACCAGAGGGGAAACCCTTCTCCCATATAGGGAGAAGGTCAAGGAAGAAGAAGAAGAAAGGGGGGCTCTCTCCTCCTTGCTTCCGGTGGCGCCGGAGCGCTGCCGGGGGCCATCATCATCACCACGATCTTCACCAACACCTCCGCCATCTTCACCAACATCTCCATCACCTTCCCCCATCTATATTCAGCGGTCCACTCTCCCGCAACCCGCTGTACCCTCTACTTGAACATGGTGCTTTATGCTTCATATTATTATCCAATGATGTGTTGCCATCTTATGATGTCTGAGTAGATTTTCCTTGTCCTATCGGTGATTGATGAATTCCTATGATTGGTTTGAGTTGCATGTTTTATTATTGGTGCTGTCATATGGTGCTCTCCGTGTCGTGCAAGCGTGAGGGATCCCCGCTGTAGGTTTTGCAAATGTTCATGATTTGCTTATGGTGGGTGGCGTGAGTGACAGAAGCACATACCCGAGTAAGTAGGTTGTTTGCGTATGGGATAAAGGGGACTTTATAATTTAATGCTATGGTTGGGTTTTACCTTAATGATCATTAGTAGTTGAGGATGCTTGCTAGAGTTCCAATCATAAGTGCATATGATCCAAGTAAGAGAAAGTATGTTAGCTTATGCCTCTCCCTCAAATAAAATTGCAATAGTGATTACCGGTCTAGTAAAGTAGTCAATTGCTTAGGGACAATTTCACGATTCCTACCACCACTTTTCCCCACTCGCTATATTTACTTTATTGCTTCTTTATCTAAACATCCCCTACTTTTTATTTACGTGTTCTTTATTATCTTGCAAACCTATCCAACAACACCTACAAAGTACTTCTAGTTTCATACTTATTCTTGGTAAAGCGAACACTAAGCGTGCGTAGAGTTGTATCAGTGGCAGATAGGACTTGAGAGAATATTTGTTCTACCTTTAGCTCCTCGTTGGGTTCGACGCTCTTACTTATCGAAAGAGGCTACAATTATCCCCTACACTTGTGGGTTATCATTAGTGCATCCACTGTCCATTATCCACTCAGTGGCTTTCGAAGTCATACCCTACAATGCAGTTAGTGGGATAGGCTTCACCAAGAGTATTGTGAAGCCGAAACATATAACGAACAAGCATATTGTCAAAGTTAAGATTCTTGTTTGGTAAGATAGGATGCTCGTCAAGAAACCCTGGGACGAAATAAATGGTAAGACCGTTCTGGCACTTTATCTTGCATCCCACAAGATGTTTTAGGTCCCTAGCATTGGCGTATGAAGTCTTTGATTTCTGGCTGGAGACCTTTCCCTGAAAGAGAAGTTAATTCTTCTTAACCACCCACATCTTCAGGGGTGGCTTAGAAGCAATAAGTCTAAGTGCAGCAACTGAGAACTTTGGCTTTGGAGCCCTAGCAAATAGTTTTGTAGGAGGTAAATAATACTCATAAGAATATGCAAAAAAGTTATTTGTTTTGTTAACATGGTGGTTAGAAGAAATACGCTCATATTCATGAGTTTGATGATGGTTTCCCTGCAAAACATTGGCGTTAGGGTGACCTTGTGAGGTCCTCTATCTGTATGAAGCCTTTTGGCCATGTGACGCCTTTGGTCTAGGGTTTGTCTTCTTCCCAGGTGGTGCCATGACGACATTCATTGGAAGCTTCTCAAGACAACTTTTGGGCACCCAGATCTTCTTCAAAGGTGGCCCATTTCTGCAGTTAGTACCAATAAACTTGGCAAACACTTCACCATTCTGATTCTTAAAAAGCTTATAATTGGCGTCAAAAGATTCATCAATGAGAATAGGGTTAGCACAAGTGAAGCCAGATAAGGTGGATGGGTCCACTGAAGGATCCTTAGTAGACACTCATGTGGTTGTGGGGTACTACTCAGGCTTCCAGTAAGAACCATGAACATTCATTTTCCTTTCAAAAAGAACAATGGACTGAGGCTTGTGTACCTTGAATTTTTGACAAGAGCAATTGGTAGCCCCCAAGGGCCAGCTCATTACAATGGGATGAGTCGGGTCTTCAACAAGTTGATCAAAAAATGACTTTACATTAGCCCCCAAGTTCCATGGTGCATGCTGGCAGTGACATGGGACTTGCATATGTGATGTAATCTCAATTTGAATAATGTAGCCCCCAAGTGCCGGGTCGTAAGCATGAAGCGACTCGGGACTGTTCCCTCCATTGTAAAAATAAATCATCTCCATTAATAAAATAATAACCATTGCGCTGAAGCGACCTTGAAGACCTCCATCATAATATTGGCTATTGATAACCATAATAAAAATCGAACCATGTTGGCTATTAAAGATTTGAATAATATAATCCGGTTGGGAAAACCGGTTCCTGTGATATTGAATCATATTGCCGGTTTAGGATACGTGTGTAGTAAGGGTGATAACCCAATCTTTAGAAGCCAAAACTTCCAAATGTTTATGATTGTCATATGATGGCGAATTGTCATCCAAAGTCAAGCCGGGTTAATCGAAACCACATATATGCTTCAGATATGGACAAAAAGTCTCAAGACAAACCCAAAAGACTGTTTTCAAAAAACTTAAGTCAAATAGAGAGAAAAAAGTGAGGCTTCTGATTCGAATACGATCAGTAAGCCGGACCAAAAGGGGTTAAGCTAGGATTCGAATACGATCAATAAGCCCCCTAGTGGTTTTGGCATTGCGCCGATCAAGAGGGTACCGACAGCTATGTTCTCTTTGGTTCGAATACGACCTAGGTTTGAACAGGAAGCCCCCAAATGACCTTGAGACTTTTTTAACGACTCTGATTCGAATACGATCAAAGTCAGACCCAAAAGGAGTTAAGCTATGATTCGAACACGATCAAGAAGCCCCCTAGTGGGTTTGGCATTGCGACGATCAAGAGGGTACCGACAACTATGTTCTCTTTGGTTCGAATACGACCTATGTTTGAACAGGAAGCCCCCAAATGACCTTGAGACTTTTTTAATGACTCTGATTCGAATACCATCAAAGTCGGACCCAAAAGGGGTTAAACCTATGATTCAAATACGATCAAGAAGCCCCCAATGGTCATTTGAAGCAGGACACCTATGTTTGAGTTGTGCTTTGCAACAGACTCTCTTTGGTCCCTTTAATTTTCCCTGAGAACTCGAGCTTTGCGAGAGATAAATCCTTCTTGAACCAAAATTTTAAACCGGATATTTGAGAGCTTGAACCGGATTTTTAAACTGGATATTTTCTGACGGCCTTTAAACTGGCAACATTTACTGAGCCATGTCATTGTAGCCCCCGAGTCTTAAGACGACTCAAAAAGTTGGCTTGAGATTCTTCATATTTGACCGTGATATAGACCGTTTTGAGTCCTGCATGGAAGAACTTGCAAGCTAAAGTAATTGCTCTTTTAAAGAAAATAATATGTAATATAAAATATACTAGATGGATTTCACCTGATATGTTAGGCCAGTGATTATCTACTGCGGACTTGATGATCACCATGATGAAGCTGAACTCAAGCACGACCGGGTTGGCCATGAGAGCGGATATATGAACCGGTCGTGGTGTTGTAAGCCAATGCGGACGGGCAAGTCCATCGCAGGCATGGTAAGCCGCGCGGACGGGCAAATCAACCACGTCATGTTGATGTAGCGGGGGTGGCGATTTGCACATGTATCCGTCGAGCAGCAGGGCATAGACGAGCGCTAGTGCAAAAATAATGTTGGCGCATGGCTCTTTGCAACACCTTTGTAATGAATAATGGTCCTGCGAAAAAATACCACAGACCGGAGTATTTGTTCTCAAATAATTTAATATGTGCTAATAAGATATATAAAAAGGATAGCGCCTGGTATACTTTGTCAGATGAACACGGACGGTTGCCTTCCCCCCTTCTTTTTTTCAATCAGTGCAAACGCATGGGAAGAGAGCTGCCTCCAGGGCCGTGGGCGGCTCCGTGCTTGTTATAGCTGAGGCAGTCTGACAAGGCAGAGGCCGACGACTAACGGCGGCCTCTTGGCATGGACACAGCAGAAGCAGAGAGCAGCATCGGCTCAGCGGAGGTGTCGGCGGGTCACGGCACAGGTGGAGAACAACAGCTTGACACCGGTCGGCTGCGGGCCTCGATGGCTGAGGCGGCAGACGCTCGGGGCAAGGTTGCGGTCCTTAGCAGCGGTCGACCGCGGGTGGCTCAATGATTGATGATGCTAGTAGTGTAGCCACGCCATAGTATAGTAGTGTTTATTTCTTTACTCTGAATCCCTTAGTTGGAGTACTCACATCTTGTCTTCAACGGTAAACCTGGTAGTTCTTTGAGTAGATGTAACAGTTTGACCAGTTGTACTAGTTGGCTGATAGTCTTTACGTGAGATGCAGACAATATAGCACTAGATATTGGCTTCTATCTTCTTGTGTGACAACAGCGAAAACTCACGGGGCAGAGGTAGATCCGGCCACGGTGGTTTGTGGTAATGGTGGATGGCAGAACCGGCCACTGAACCGGCCACTGATGCAAAATCATTTTCCCGCGAAGGGCGAGGCGAGGTCGCGCGATGGCCGGCTCGGCTCGCGGGCGGTTTACAACGGCGATGGCCACTAGGCGGTCGTCGGGGCTCAGCAGCAGTGGAGGCCGAGGAGTCCCATGGCAGAAGCAGGGTCAGGGCAACCCGGAAGTGGTTGCAGGGGCGGCTCAACGCAAGGGCCCGCAGCGGTGTGCGGCGTGAAGGCAAAGGCAGCGGCAGCTCGTGCCGTGGCTGTAGAAACCCCTGGCAAGGCGGCTGCAGCGACTTGGCCAGCGGCGGCTTGCGGTGAGGAGGCGACGACTTAGCGGAGGCATGGCGCGAAGCGGAGCAAGGCGGTCCACCGCGATAGACGCAATGACTCAGGGGCGCCGTGCTGCAGGAGAGGCGGAGGCATGGCGTGAGGCAGCCGGCGCAGGTGGAAGCTCATGCGGGAACATGTCAGGACGGTCAGCCGCAAGCCTGGACATGCCATTGATATGTCTCCAACGTATCTATAATTTTTGATTGTTCCATGCTATTATATTACCCATTTTGGATGTTTATGAGCTTTATTTTACACATTTATAGCATTTTTGGTACTAACCTACTAACCGGAGGCCCAACCCGCATTGCTGTTTTTTTTTTGCCTATTTCAGTATTTCGAAGAAAAGGAATATCAATCGGAGTCCAAACGGAATGAAACCTTCGGGAGCGTTATTTTTGGAACGAACATGATCCAGAGGACTTGGAGTGCAAGTCAAGAAGTAGCCGAGGCTTCCACGAGATAGTAGGGCGCGCCCCCTATCTCGTGGGCCCCTCAGGCGGCCACCGACGTACTTCTTCCTCCTATATAAGCCTACGTACCCCGAAAACATCCAGGGAGCCACAGAAACACAATTTCCACTGCCGTAACCTTCTGTATCCGCGAGATCTCATCTTGGAGCCTTCGCCGGCACTCTGCTAGAGGGGGAATCAACCACGGAGGGCTTCTACATCCACATCCTTGCCCCTCCGATGAGTTGTGAGTAGTTTACCACAGACCTACGGGTCCATAGTTATTAGCTAGATGGCTTCTTCTCTCTTTTTGGATCTCAATACAATGTTCTCCCCCTCTCTTGTGGAGATCTATTAGATGTAAACTCTTTTTGCGGTGTGTTTGTCGAGATCCGATGAATTGTGGGTTTATGATCAAGTTTATCTATGAATAATATTTGAATCTTCTCTGAATTCTTTTATGTATGATTGAGTTATCTTTGCAAGTCTCTTCGAATTATCAGTTTGGTTTGGCCTACTAGATTGATCTTTCTTTCCATGGGAGAAGTGCTTAGCTTTGGGTTCAATCTTGCGGTGTCCTTTCCCAGTGACAGCAGGGGCAGCAAGGCACGTATTGTATTGTTGCCATCGAGGATAACAAGATGGGGTTTATATCATATTGCTTGAGTTTATCCCTCTACATCATGTCATCTTGCTTAATGTGTTACTTTGTTCTTTATGAACTTAATACTCTAGATGCAGGCATGAGTCGGTCGATGTGTGGAGTAATAGTAGTAGATGCAGGCAGGAGTTGGTCTACTTGTTGCAGACGTGATGCCTATATACATTATCATGCCTAGATAATCTCATAATTATTCACTTTTCTATCAATTTCTCGATAGTAATTTTTTCACCCACCGTAATACTTATACTATCTTGAGAGAAGCCTCTAGTGAAACCTATGGCCCCCGGGTCTATCTCCTATCATATTTGCTTCCAATCTAGTTTTATTTGCATCTTTACTTTTTGCATCTATATTATAAAATACCAAAAATATATTTATCTTATCATACTATCTTTATTAGATCTCACTTTCGCAAGTGGCCGTGAAGGGATTGACAACCCCTTTATTGCGTTGGTTGCGAGTTTTTTGTTTGTTTGTGTAGGTGCGTGGGACTTTTGAGGAGCCTCCTACTGGATTGATACCTTGGTTCTCAAAAACTGAGGGAAATACTTACGCTACTATTGCTGCATCACCCTTTCCTCTTCAAGGAAAACCAACGCAAGCTCAAGACATAGCAAGAAGGATTTCTGGCGCCGTTGCCGGGGAGGTCTTCGCTCAAGTCAAGACATACCAAGTACCCATCACAAACCCATCTCCCTCGCATTTACATTATTTGCCATTTGCCTCTC
This sequence comes from Triticum dicoccoides, assembly GCF_002162155.2. Taxonomy (NCBI): domain Eukaryota; kingdom Viridiplantae; phylum Streptophyta; class Magnoliopsida; order Poales; family Poaceae; genus Triticum; species Triticum dicoccoides. The sequence goes on from NC_041385.1 coordinate 148,879,975, forward strand.
GTTTTCCTCTCCCCCACTTCACCCTTGCCGTTTTGTTCGCCCTCTCTTTCCCAATCTCCTCCTCTCTTTTCGCTTGCCTTTTTCTGTTTGCTTGTGTGTTAGATTACTTGTTGCCATGGCGCAAGATAATACCAAATTGTGTGATTTCTCGAATACCAATAATAATGATTTCCTTAGTACTCCGATTGCTCCTCTTAATGATGTTGAGTCTTGTGAAATCAATACTGCTTTGCTGAATCTTGTTATGAAAGATCAATTCGCTGGCCTTCCTAGTGAAGATGCCGCTACTCATCTAAACAACTTTGTTGATTTGTGTGATATGCAAAAGAAGAAAGATACGGATAACAATATTGTTAAATTGAAGTTATTTCCGTTTTCACTTAGAGATCGTGCTAAAGTTTGGTTTTTGTCTTTGCCTAAAAATAGTATTGATTCTTGGAACAAGTGCAAAGATGTTTTTATCTCTAAGTATTTTCCTCCCGCTAAGATTATTACTCTTAGGAACGATATTATGAATTTTAAACAACTTGATCATGAGCATGTTGCCCAATCTTGGGAAAGAATGAAATTGATGCTTCGCAATTGCCCTATTCATGGTTTGAATTTATGGATGATCATACAAAATTTTTATGCCGGTTTTAACTTTGCTTCTAGAAATCTCTTAGATTCGGCCGCGGGAGGCACGTTTATGGAAATCACGTTAGGAGATGCTACAAAACTTCTTGATAATATTATGGCTAATTATTCTCAATGGCACACCGAAAGATCTTCTAGTAAAAAAGTGCATGCTATAGAAGAAATCAATGTTTTGAGTGGAAAGATGGATGAACTTATGAAGTTGTTTGCCACTAAAAATACTCCTCTTGATCCCAATGATATGCCTTTGTCTACTTTGATTGAGAATAATAATAAATCTATGGATGTGAATTTTGTTGGCAGGAATAGTTTTGGAAACAATGCTTATAGAGGAAACTTTAATGCTAGACCGTTCCCTAGTAATTCCTCTAATAATTATGGAAATTCCTCCAATAATTCTTATGGTAATTTTAATAAGATGCCCTCTGATTTTGAGAATAGTGTGAAAGAATTTATGATTTCTCAAAAGAATTTTAATGCTTTGCTTGAAGAAAAATTGCTCAAAGTTCATGATTTGGCTAGGAACGTTGATAGACTTTCGCTTGATGTTGATTCTCTTAAACTTAGATCTTCTCCTCCTAAGCATGATATCAATGAGTCTCTCAAAGCAATGAGAATTTCCATTGACGAGTGCAAGGAAAGAACCGCTAGATTGCATGCTAAGAAAGATTGCTTTGTAAAGGTGTGTTCTTCTAGTTTCCATGAAAATAATGATGAGGATCTTAAAGTTATTGATGCGTCTCCTATTAGATCTATGTTTTGCAATATGAATCTTGATAATTATGGGACTGATGATGAGTCAACTTTACCTAGAAGGCATCCCAAGGATTTGGAGTTTTTAGATCTTGATGCTAAATTTGGTAAAAGTGGGATTAGAGAGGTCACAACTTTAAATAGCATTGAACCCACTATCTCGGATTTCAAGGAATTTGATTATGATAATTGTTCTTTAGAAGGTTGTATTTCCTTGTTGCAATCCGTTGTTAATTCTCCTCATGCTTATAGTCAAAATAAAGCTTTTACCAAACATATCGTTGATGCCTTGATGCAATCTTATGATGAAAAACTTAATTTTTGGAAGTTTATATACCTAGAAAACTTAATGATGAGTGGGAACCTACTATAAATATTAGAATTAAAGATCATGAGTGTTTTGCTTTGTGTGATTTGGGTGCTAGTGTTTCCACGATTCCGAAAACTTTATGTGATATTCTAGGTTTCCATGATCTTGATGATTGCTCTTTAAATTTGCACCTTGCGGATTCCACCATTACAAAGCCAATGGGAAGAATCATTGATGTTCTCATTGTTTCAAATAGAAATTTGGTGCCCGTGGATTTTATCGTTCTTGATATAGATTGCAATCTTTCTTGCCCTATTATTCTTGGTAGACCTTTCCTTAGAACGATTGGTGCGATTATTGATATGAAGGAAGGGAATATTAGATTCCAATTTCCTTAAAGAAAGGCATGGAGCACTTTCCAAGAAAGAAATTCAAATTACCTTATGAATCTATCATGCGGGCTACTTATGAATTTAGTGCCAAAGATGGCACTACTTAGATCTATCTTCGCTTTTATGCCTAGCTAGGGGCGTTAAACGATAGCGCTAGTTGGGAGGCAACCCAATTTTCTTTATGTTTTTTGTTTTTGTTCCTTTTTAGTAATAAATCTTGCATCTACCTTCTGTTTAGATGTGTTTTTACCTTTTAATTAGTGTTTGTGCCAAGTAGAACCTATAGGATAACCTATGATGATAGTTGATTTGATTCTGCTGAAAAAACAGAAACTTTGCAAGCACGAATTTAGTTTTGTTAAATCACAGAAACATGCTTTTGCGTTGATTATTTTTTTGCTGATCAATAAAGAAATTTTCCAGGACTTCCTATTTTGGTAGGATTTTTAGAGTTCCAGAAGTTTGCGTTAGTTACAGATTGCTATAGACTATTCTGTTTTTGACAGATTCTGTTTTTTGTGTGTTGTTTGCTTATTTTGATGCATCTATGGCTAGTATTAAGTGGTATGAACCATAGAGAACTTGGATTACAGTAGGTTTAACACCAAATTAAATAAATAATGAGTTCATTGCAGTACCTTATGTGGTGGTTTTGTTTTCTTTCACTAACGGAGCTTATAAGACTTCCTGTTGAGTTTTGTGTTGTGAAGTTTTCAAGTTTTGGGTAAAGCTTTTATGGACTATGGAATAAGGAGTGGCAAGAGTCTAAGCTTGGGGATGCTTATGGAACCCCAATATATTCAATAATAGCCAAAAGCCTAAGCTTGGGGATGCCCCAGGAAGGCATCCCCTCTTTCGTCTTCGTTCATTGGTAACTTTACTTGGAGCTATATTTTTATTCGCCACATGATATGTGTTTTGCTTGGAGCATCGTGTATTATATTAGTCTCTGATTTTTAGTTTACCACAATCATCCTTGCTGTACACACCTTTTGGGAGAAGCCTATTTGATTAGAATTTGCTAGAATACTCTATGTGCTTCACTTATATCTTTTGAGCTCGATAGTTTTTGCTCTAGTGCTTCACTTATATCTTTTAGAGCACGGCGGTGGCTTATTTTTGTAGAAATTGCTAGTCTCTCATACTTCACTTATATTATTTTGAGAGTCTTTTAGAACAACATGGTATTTTCTATGGTTATAAAATTGGTCCTAGAATGGTAGGCATCCAATTTGGGTATAATAAAAACTATCATAGGAAGTGAATTGGATGCTATGATCAATTTGATAATTGAAAATTGTTTTGAGATAGGGAGGTAGTGATATTAAAGTCATGCTAGTTGGGTGATTATGAAGTTAAAGAATGCTTGTGTTGAAGTTAGCAAGTCCCATAGCATGCACGTATGGTTAAAGTTGTGTAACAAATTTGAAACATGAAGTGTACCTGGCTTGTTCATCCTTATGAGTGGCGGTCGGGGACGAGCGATGGTCTTTTCCTACCAATCTATCCCCCTGGGAGCATGCGCATAGTACTTGATTTTTTATGACTTCTAAATTTTTGCAATAAGTATATGAGTTCTTTTGACTAATGTTGAGTCCATGGATTATATGCACTTTTACCTTTCCACCATTGCTAGCCTCTTCGGTACCGTGCATTGCCCTTTCTCACCTTGAGAGTTGGTGTAAACTTCGCCGGTGCATCCAAACCCCGTGATACGATACGCTTTATCACACATAAACCTCCTTATATCTTCCTCAAAACAGCCACCATACCTACCTATTATGGCATTTCCATAGCCATTCCGAGATATATTGCCATGCAACTTTCCACCGTTCCGTTTATCATCATCATGACATACTTTACTTTTGTCATATTGCCATTGCATGATCATGTAGTTGACATCGTATTTGTGGCAAATCCACCATGAATTATTTTTCATACATGTCACTCTTGATTCATTGCACCATCCCGGTACACCGCCGGAGGCATTCATATAGAGTCATATCTTGTTCTAGTTTCGAGTTGTAATTCATATGTTGTAATCAATAGAAGTGTGATGATCATCATTATTAGAGCATTGCCCAAAAAGAAAAGAAAAAGAAAGGCCAAAAGAGAAAAAGGAAGGCCCCAAAAAAAGAAAAAAAGGGAAAAAAGAAAAAGGAAAATAAATAAAAAGGGCAATGTTACTATCTCTTTTTCCACACTTGTGCTTCAAAGTAGCACCTTGTTCTTCATGTAGTGAGTCTCGTATATTGTGCTTCAAAGTAGCACCATGTTTTTCATATAGTGAGTCTCATAAGTTGTCTTTTTCATACTAGTGGGAATTTTTCATTATAGAACTTGGCTTGTATATTCCTACGATGGGCTTCCTCAAATGCCCTAGGTCTTCGTGAGCAAGCAAGTTGGATGCACACCCACTAGTTTTCTTTTGTTGAGAATTCATTTATAGCTCTAGTGCATCCGTTGCATGGCAATCCCTACTCCTCATGTTGACATCAATTGATGGGCATCTCCATAGCCCGTTGATTATCCTCGTCAATGTGAGACTTTCTCCTTTTTTTGTCTTCTCCACACAATCCCCATCATCATATTCCACCCATAGTGCAATATCCATGGCTCACGCTCATGTATTGCGTGAAGGTTGAAAAAGTTTGAGATTATTTAAGTATGAAACAATTTCTTGGCTTGTCATCGGGGGTATAGAAGTTGGGAACATCTTTGTGTGATGAAAATGAAGCATAGCCTAACTATATGATTTTGTAGGGATGAACTTTCTTTTGCCATGATATTTTGAGAAGAAATGATTAATTTGATTAGTATGCTTGAAGTGTTACTATTTCTTTTATCAATATGAACTTATATTTTGAATCATTTGGATATGAACATTCATGCCACAATAAAGAAAATTACATTAAGAATTATGATTGGTAGCATTCCACATCAAAAATTCTCTTTTTATCATTTACCTACTCGAGGATGAGCAGGAATTAAGCATGGGGGTGCTTGATACGTCTCCAACGTATCTATAATTTTTTATTGTTCCTTGCTTTTATATTACCCCTTATGGATGTTTATGGGCTTTATTTTACACATTTATATCATTTTTGGGACTAACCTACTAACCGGAGGCCCAGCCCGTATCCGTCGAGCAGCAGGGCACAGACGAGCGCTAGTGCAAAAATAATGTTGGCGCATGCCTCTTTGCAACACCTTTGTAATGAATAATGGTCCTGCGAAAAAATACCACAGACTGGAGTATTTGTTCTCAAATAATTTAATATGTGCTAATAAGATATATAAAAAGGATAGCACCTGGTATACTTTGTTAGATGAACACGGATGGTTGCCTTCCCCCCTTCTTCTCTTTTTTTTCAATCAGTGCAAACGCATGGGAAGAGAGCGGCCTCCAGGGCCGTGGGCGGCTCCGTGCTTGTTATAGCTGAGGCAGTCTGACAAGGCAGAGGCCGGCGACTGACGGCGGCCTCTTGGCATGGACACAGAAGAAGCAGAGAGCAGCAGCGGCTCAGCGAAGGTGTCGGCGGGTCACGACACAGGTGGAGAACAACGGCTTGATACCGGTCGGCTAAGGGCCTCGATGGCTGAGGCGGCAGACGCTCGGGGCAAGGTTGCGGTCCTTAGCAGTGGTCGACCGCAGGCGGCTCAATGATTGATGATGCTAGTAGTGTAGCCATGCCATAGTATAGTAGTGTTTATTTCTTTACTCTGAATCCCTTAGTTGGAGTCCTCACATCTTGTCTTCAACGGTAAACCTGGTAGTTCTTTGAGCAGATGTAACAGTTTGACCAGTTGTACTAGTTGGCTGATAGTCTTTACGTGAGATGCAGACAATATAGCACCAGATGTTGGCTTCTATCTTCTTGTGTGACAGCAGCGAAAACTCACGGGGCAGAGGTAGAGTCGGCCACGGTGGTTTGTGGTAATGGTGGATGGAAGAACCGGCCACTGAACCGGCCACTGATGCAAAATCATTTTCCCGTGAAGGGCGAGGCGAGGTCGTGCGATGGCCGGCTCGGCTCGCGGGCGGTTTACAACGGTGACGGCCACTAGGAGGTCGCGGGACCTCAGCAGCAGTGGAGGCTGAGGAGTCCCGTGGCAGAAGCAGGGCCAAGGCAACCCGGAAGTGGTTGCAGGGGCGTCAATGCAAGGGCCCGCAGCGGCGTGCGGCGCGAAGGCAAAGGCAGCGATAGCTCGTCCCGTGGCTGTAGAAACCCCTGGCAAGGTGGCTGCAGCGACTTGGCCAGCGGCGGCTTGTGGTGAGTGAGGGTGTCCTAGATTAGGGGGTATCCGGACAGCCGGACTGTGTACAACGTCCGAACTATTGAAGCGTGAAGATACAAGACTCAAGACTTCGGCCCGTGTCCGGATGGGACTCTCCTTGGCGTGGAAGGCAAGCTTGGTGATCCGGATATTGTGTTTCCTTTCTTGTAACCGACTCCATGTAAACCCTAGCCCTCTCTGGTGTCTATATAAACCAGAGAGGTTGGTCCTTAGAAGGCCGATCACAATTACAATCATACCATCATAGGCTAGCTCTTAGGGTTTAGCCTCTACAATCTCGTGGTAGATCTACTCTTGTACTACCCATATCATCTATATTAATCAAGCAGGAAGTAGGGTTTTACCTCCATCGAGAGGGCCCGAACCTGGGTAAACATCTGTGTCCCTTGCTTCCTGTTACCATCAGCCTTGACGCACCGATCGGGACCCCCTACCCGAGATCCGCCGGTTTTGACACTGACATTGGTGCTTTCAATGAGAGTTCCTCTGTGACATCGCCGCAAGGCTTGATGACTCCTTCAATCATCATCAACGATGCTGTCCAGGGTGAGACTTTCCTCCCCGGACGGATCTTCGTGTTCGGCGGCTTCACACCACGGACCAATTTTCTTGGCCATCTGGAGCAGATTGCGCCAGGAGCGCCGAATAGTCATGATGAGCACGGCTTAGACCTGCTGTCAGACGATGCGTGGGATATCACCCCGGCAGAAGCCTCAGATCTAAATCCGGGGCAGGTTGCGTTGCCTAAGGACGGAGGGCTGGACCCTGCCCCGCAGGCCGTACCCTCATCGGCGATGGAGCCGAACACAGGCCCCACTTCTGGGAAAGCCCGTGACTCCGGACCCCCGGATTCGTATCCGGTTGTAGGATCCAGTCCGCGCATTCCCGAGCTCGCTGAGCCTGGTTGGGCTCCAGTAACGGAGTTCACTGCTGCGGACATCTTTCAGCGCTCGCCCTTTGGTGACATCCTGAACTCATTAAAGTCTCTCTCTTTGTTAGGAGGCTCCCGGCCGAACTATGTCCGGCTCGAGTGGGAGGCAGGCGACGAAGGAATTCGCTGCCCACCCACCACCCACTTCATTGCCACGATCGATGATTTAACCGACGTGCTCGACTTCAACTCTGAAGACATCGACGGTATGGACGACGATGCAGGAGAATTACAGGAGCCACCGCTCACAAGGCGGTGGACGGCCACCTCCTCATACGATATATATATGGTGGACACTCCGAAGGAAACCAACGGCGACGAGGCAACGGAGGATAACCCCTCGGGAGGAAAACCAAAGCATGGGCGCTTTCGGTGCCGCTACAAGCCCCGCCATACCAACACTGGCCCCGGAGACGAAAGCAATCCGGATGGTGCCAAAGAGGAATATAGCCCGGATCAGCCTACCTTCAAGCAGGCCGGACCGGTCATGATGGGATACTTGGAGAGGGACAACCATACACCCCCCTCCGACGACGAGGTAATCCTCGGCAATGATGAATTTAGCGTACCAGAAGATCCAACGGAACAAGTTCGCTTCAAGCTACAGCTCATGGCCACGGCAAGGAGCCTGAAAAGGAAGCAAGAGCATCTTAAAGCTAACCAAGACTTGCTAATGGATAGGTGGACCAAGGTACTGGCCACCGAAAAGTACGGACTTGAAAGCCCCAACAAAAGCCATGAACCACACAATCGGCTACCTCAGCCTAAGCAGGAGAACCCAAGGCACACACCCCGATGTCCACACATCATCACGACCCAAGACAACAAAAAGGATACACAAAGAGGCACCCTCAGGCCTCGATGCAATGGTCATAAACGGCAAGTAAAGGAAACTAGTGCCAAGTCCATCAACTCCCGGTCCGGTCAACGGACAAGGAGCAGATCAAGCCTATTCGGCTCGAGCCACACACTCGATCAACCATGTGAAATTCATGGTACTCCTAGAAGGGCGGCGAAGCATACCAATAGAGAATGTCGGATCCTCCAAACAAAGCGGCTGGTCGTATGCCGGAAACAATGATGGGAGGCGTCTAGTCAAAGAGACCCCCAGAGTATAAAAGCACGGCGGATCGCCCCCGATCACACCAAGCACGGCAATTCAATTGCCGTACCCCTAGACCTAGTAGTCCGGGGGCTCCATAATACATAAAGCCCTCGCTAGTATGAAACCAAAAATAAACATCTTTTCAAAAGATGCTAGGTGTAAAGGCCAAGTCTATTGGCCCACCATTCTAACGGTTGTCCTCGGATCAACAACAAATGCCATGCCAAAGATTAATTCTTCGGCACCCTCCCCCCGTGCGGTAATTAACCGTGTGGCAATAGGACGAACCACATTGGCTAGATTCCACGTGGCAAACCATCAGGCCAACACCGTGTGATATGATCACACCTATAGGCAAGGCCGGACTACACACTTAGAGCGGAAACCACACAGCTGCCGGAGTAGCGAGTCGTGCATGCCTATGAAAATTTTGATTTGACAACCAACTATCCGGACACCAACTAAGGAGTCCACGCTATTTCACGGTATAACGGCTAGGTTCACCAGGGTCCGATCAGGAACCCTTAGACCAACCACAAGAGGACGCTCAGCTGCCTCATAGCATTTTCCTTTACAAACTAACTCTGACGCAGAACAGGATTGGCGGCGTGGAATCAGCCCGGACACTCGATGGTGGGAATATGCAGGTAGAAGGCCGTGCGGATTCACCTTTGATCCACCCACAACCCCCTCCAGTCCGGCCATCACAGGTTCCGCCAAAAACACCTCCTTTCATACATCGTACCCATATGCATAGACATATCATACTAGTACAATGGGTAGACTAAAAAAACACTTATCAGCCGACGTGTATCACCGATGCCTCTTTGCCAAATACGGCAGTCACGCTTCGTGTTACGCCCAATTATGCCAGGGGCTGCACAATATAAAAATCAAGTCCGACCACCTTTTCGGTCGCTCGGCACCCCGAACTTATAGCACTATATGCATCAGCTCCGAATCATGTCTTGGGTCATTGGTTGGGTTTGCCCGGCTCCCATGTTTTGGTACCTTACGTTTCATTCCATCGGCTAAGGTAGCGCTGGGAGAACTACTGCGATTGTGTCCCGATTCTGCCGGACGAGCACCTCACTATAGAAAGCCGAAAACCGACTATCATGATGCAGCGAGAGCTGGTCAGCTGTTCGAGAGGTTATAAATTCCTTAAAGATTTATTCCGCACAACACCATTATAAATGCAGAGTGCGACGGATCGGTCTTCCGATCAGGCGCCAATAGAGCCCCTAGTTCGGCCTTCCGAATACTAGGTGCTGCGCCGACCATACTCGAATTCCTATGGCTAAGTGGGAGTAATAAAGCCGTATAGTCCGATTGCCTAGTTCGTGGTGAGAAACACCTCCTTCAAAGGACCCAACTATGGGATAAAGAGCGTTTAGATATACCCCGAACACCCCCGTATTTTCTGCGTGGGGACATAAGACGATGACTGGCCAACTCTCAAGATGTACATACAATAAACAGCCGAACAGGAAGAACATATGTTCAAGCAAAACATGCAATATATAATAAAATTGCCATTATCCCACATTACAAAAAGCGGCATGAATGCCCTCAGGGAAATATAATGTCTTTGGCACACTTGTCCGCCGCAAGGCGGGCCCCTTTCAGTACACTTTCATAGTAAAGCTTGGGCTTGCGGGGCTCCTTACCCTCCGGTGGCCCCTCAGTCATCAGCTTCTCCGCGTCAAGCCTCCCCCAATGCACTTTTGCACGGGCAAACGCCATGCGCGCGCCTTCTATACAGACTGATCACTTGATAGCATGAAGCTGAGGACAGGCGCCCACAATCCACTTGACGAGTCCGAAGTAACTGCTTGGAATCGGCTCCACAGGCCACAGCTGGACAACTAAGTCCTTCATGGCTAGTTCGGCCGCCTGGTGCAGTTCGACCAGCTGTTTCAGCTGATCGATAAATGGCACCGGATAGTTCGACACCAAATACTGCGACCAGAAATCCCTCTCCGCAGACTTCTTCTCCTCGGTGCGGTAGAATTGGGCGGCATCTGATATGCTGCGAGGAAGATCCGCAAAAGCCCCTGGAAAAATAAGAATTCAGCTTGCCGCTTAGGATTCTTCCCATTATCACATACAAAGGGCTAAGAATACAGAAGGCCTTACCAGCCGCAACTTTCCGGGCCTCCTGAATGTCCCGCGCAGCACCTCGGGCTTCTTCCCGAGCACCTTCCGCAGCTTCGAGAGCTTGGGCAAGTTCGGATTCTTTCCCTCTTAGACTCTGCTCCAAGCCCTCGCTTTTCTTCACAGCTTCCTGGAGCTCTCGCTCAGCTGCGATAACCCTGGCCTCGTGTTTTTCACGAAGCGCCTGTTCGGCCTCAGCCTTCTTGTTGGCATCAGCCAAAGCTTTCTTTAGTGCCTCGTATTCGGCACCGGCTCCTAGAGCATACAATACATATATTTCTCATTATGCACAACTATTCGTTTGTGCCAACTTCCAGACAAATGTTTTCAACATACCTTGCTTGTCTTCCAGTTGCTTCTTTACACGGCCGAGTTCTTCCTCGGCCCGTGCAAGGCTATGCTTCAGTTTGGACACTTCCGCATTATAAGCAGTCGTCCTCTCGGCAGAAGCCTGTTTTCACATAAAGGGGTACACGTCATTCACATAAGCTCCTGCGAAAGCAGAAGATTTGATCCCCTGCCCAGCTCCGTCTTCTCCGCTGGACAATGTATCAGGGGCTACTACTCCTATTATGAAAATTCCTCAAAGGTTTCTTAGGGAACATACCTCAAAGGCCTTTATAAGGCCAAAGCAGGACTCGTTCAGTCCACTCTCGGCGGACTGAATCTTCTCCACCACCGCGCCCATGAGAGTGCGGTGCTCATCAACGATAGATGCGTTCTTCAACGCTATCGATACACCGCCGGGCAGCTCTGCTCGAATAGAGGATGCCGGCGGGGTAGGCAGGCCCCCCACCATCGAAGGTGGCTGTCCGCTCGACTCTAGAACCTTAGAGGTCCCAGGGGCCTTATCCGCCCCCGTGTGTCTTGCAACGGGGATATGTCCTCCTTGGTCCGGGTCCTGTCGGGATGACACCTCGGTGTCGCGCCTGGACTTTGGGGAAGGGGCCTGCGGAGGCGTCTCGCTCGCCAAGGCGTCTGAGCCCAGTGAATCCTTCGATGAGGACTGTCCGGCATGAGACCTCGCTGGGCTATGCAAAATGCGGCAACAGTTAAAGCCGATAAACCCGAAAATAATCCCGGACGCATACGTGAGTTCGGATTCTGTATACTTACGACTTCCCCAGGGGCTGGGCCCTGGGATCCCACTCCGGGCTGCTGTCGGCGGCTGTGGTGGATGTCTCTGGGAGGGAACCTTTCCCCCTCTTGGGCGATTCGGCCTCCAGGGACGGGGAAGCTGCACGCTTCCTCCCACCTCCAGAGCGAGGCTCGTCTTCCTCTGCTTCCTCCTCTTCGTCCTCTGAAGAAGGAGCATCCCTTGAGTCTCCAGATTTTGCATCCAAAGCCTCGCGGCGACGGAGGCCACTCCGGGTCTTCTTGACCTTCTTGGAAGCCTCCTTCTTTGGCGCCTCGTAAGGCGCGGGGACCAGCATCTTCGACAGAAGGGGTCCGTCGGTTCCTTCGGCAGCGGGGCCGGACAATGTATCCGCTCCACTTTCTTTATCCATCCCTGAGGTCACAATGAAGCACGATTAGGATGTCTCCCTCATGACATGCCAGCTGAAGCATGAATAGACAGAGCGTGGCTGTAACTTACCGAGCTTGCAGGATGGGATAATTGATACCCACGGTCCTCGGCGGGGCCCGACCACGATTTGCCGGACTTGAAGAGCACCTTCCAGATATCCTTGTGGGAGGAATCATAAAGCTCCTGAAGGGTTTGGTGCTCGGTTGGGTCGAACTCCCACATAGTACAAGCTCGGCGCTGACAAGGGAGAACCAGGCGAACTAGCATCACCTGGACTACGTCGACGAGTTTGACGTCCCTGTCAACCATGCTCTAGACACGCGTCTAGAGCTGTGACAGCTCATCGGGCTAGGACCAGTTCGGGCCCTTCTTGGGCCAGGACGTGAGCCGCAGTGGAGCTCCGGATCTGAACTCTAGAGCTGCCACCCACTTTTTGCCGCGTGGTTCGGTGATATAGAACCACTGCTACTGCCACTCCTTGACGGAGTCGTTGAAAGCGCCCTTCGGCCAAGCAGCCTTGGGCATCTTGCTTACCATGGCGCCGCCACACTCGGCGTGTTCGCCACTCACCACCTTGGGTTTCACATTGAAAATCTTCAGCCACAGGCCGAAGTGAAGTGGGATCCGGAGAAAAGCCTCGCACACAACGATGAACGTCGAGATATTGAGGAAGGAGTTGGCGGAAAGATCATGAAAATCAATCCCGTAGTAATCACGTAGATATGTGCTGGGACGATCCTACCCTTTTTAATGAAGGTGTACGGAGCGATCTCAGCCATTGTTGTGTTTAGGGGGGTTGTACCGAAGAAGAAGTGGTATGAGATGTACGATTATGCTAACAATGTGCCTTTTGTTACAGGTGCGACTCCATTTATGGTGTCTGCTCAGTCTGGTGATGTTGCTACTGTCAAGTATTTTCTTGATCATGGTGGTGATCTTGTGAAAGCAGATGACAAAGGGCGCACAGTTCTCCACCATGTTGTGGGTATAGGTACTCCCCATGTCACACACCCTCACACTTAATTTCTGCAATCTAGTCATTGTACTAGTAATTATTTACTCTACTCCAGTCATTTGTTCAATGCATGTGCCCACATGACTTATGGAATCATCTCGTTCACCGCAGGATGCTGCAAGGTTACAGAGTTCCTCCTGTCAAAAGGAGTGCCTATTGACATAGATTGTGGCCGTGGAACACCACTCTTTTGGGCTGCTAATAATGAGCAGGATAAGACAGTTAAGATTTTGCTAGAGCACCATGCAAATGTATATGGCCTCTGGTATTTCTTATTTCTCTTGATTCATAGTTAATTTGGACGGGAAGTTTTAAGTTTGTGCAGAGTTATATGACGTGGACAAATATGTCTTAACCTGGGTCTGCTTTGGTTGCTCGGATTGATACATACTTAGATGCCGCAGTACATAATCATTTTATTAGGGACACTCAATTGAGATTATGAAGTGTGATTCATTTAATGAAGCAACCCATTCCAATCCTCCAACAAATCAAGCATGCTAGGTCAGAATTGCGATTGGACCTACTTACCATCTGATCCCTTCAACCACCGGACACACACCAGTTGATTATATGATGACATGCTTTTTGATAGTCATATCCTTGTTCATCTCAAACGTAACTACTGAATTTATCATAACACCTGTGCTTCTTATCTTAATACAACAATGCTCTACTTTCAGCCTAACATCATTATCAATGGTACTACCAGTCCCCTTATGAGTGCTCTTGTTTACCGTTCATTGAAGTGCATGAAGCTACTCATTAAGGTGAGTATTCTCTGGATTATTTTTCCATGCGATGTTGTGATTTGCTTACTCTACGATCTCTGCATGAAGATATCACCATGAACATAATTTTGCACAATTCTTTTCACAGGCTGGTGCTGATGTCAATTGCAATGGTTCCATGTTGACTCCTTTGTTGCTTGCTACGATGCATGGAGGTTATACCAACTTCATTAAGCTCCTATTAAAGTCTGGAGCAGATCCTAATATTCCCGATGATGTATGTGTTTTATATATTTTGTTGATATTTGCTGGCCTGGTATGCAGAATTTCACTATATTCTGTTAAGCTTATAGTGGTACTATTATTCAGCTCTTCTATATTTGTTTGACCATGTTCATGCCAACAATTTAACTATTATATTTCTAGAAGTGAATAAAAATGTCTTTACTATTCCTGTGTCCACAATCTATGACAATTAATAGTGACATCATGTCAAAAATCATTATGTCCTCAGCCAAGAATGAACAGACGAACGTACCTTCAGTATTGTCTTCTATTTTTCATTCTTGAGCAATGCTTATTGAAATAGGGGTCTGTTAAAAAAAAATCTACCGTTGCAAGCATGTTTGCTAGTACAAATCAAACAAAATTGGACCCCAGAAGCAGGATGAACTACATTAGCTAATATATAGTGGAAAGTAGCACTATGAACAGTAATATTCAGATCATTAGTTGGGGCGATGGGGAAATCAGGGCGAACTCCATCAGCTTGGATCCATAGCAGCGGCGGCGGATCACCAACCTTTAACTCACGAGACAAAGGATGCCGATGACAGACAACAGAAGAGGCCGTATCATCCATGAACAGGACAAATCCATGGTCTCTGCCCGCAGAAACAAAGGGATGATCTCCTTATCCGTATCAATGAAAGGCTTCAGCGGATCATGGATTTGAATTGAGCAGATTTGGATTAGGGATGGAGATGGTTGACAGAGATGGAACAGCAGCGGAAGAGGATGAACAGCAGCAGATGGCCAGGAAGATGAGCCAGGGAGGTAGATCAGAGCAGAGACTGGAACGGAGAGTGCAAGAACCAAACGGAAACAGGGGTGTAGGGCGGAGAACAGAGGAAGAAGGGGATCGGTGTCGCGCCGCCAAGTGCGATGTGGGAGCACGATCCAAGTCCTGAGTCCGGGTCCGTCTGTCGTTCGGTCATGAGTCCGGGTCCGTCTCTCGTTCGAAGGGGCAAAGGTGAACCAATATAAGTCAGACGGCAACGCGCGGCCCCCTCCAGTCTAGCTCCACCCAGCGGATCATTGGAATCCCGTTCGCGAGAAGAAGGGCGACGCCGCGCACAGAGCATGGCAATCGACCAGCAGCGCCACGTGAAGCTGATGGTTAGCTACGGCGGGAGGATCGAGCGCGCCCAGGGTCAGCCGCCGAGGTACGTCGACGGTGAGCACCTGCTCCTCAACGTCGTCTCGTCCGTCTCCACGAGGGGCTTCCGCGACCTGCTGGCGGCGCGCGCGGGCTTCTCCGACTTCTCCCTCAAGTACTGCTACTCCGGCGAGGGGCTGGACTCGCTCTGCGACGTGGACACGGACGAGGACCTGCGGGACATGCTGGACATGCTGCTCTACCGGGATCTGCAGGTCCGGCTGTTCAACGACCAGAACACGCGCCGGTTCCGGGTCTACCTGTTCCGCGACGCCGCCGCCGCCCCGTCGCCGACCTCCCAGGCCCTCGGAAAACCAGCTCCCATGCGGCGTAGCGCGACGTCGCCGGCTCTGTTGCCGGCGAAGCTGGCCGACGTCGACGGGCGGCCCTCCCAGGGCCTGGCCGCTCCCGCTCCCTCTCCCGTGCCGCGGATCATGACTTCGCCGAATCCATTGCGTGAGACGTCGACGGCTGGCACGGCGCCCTCCAAGCCGCCGCTCGCTCCTGCTCTCGGACGGCGGAGAGCGTCGTCGCCTTTGTTGACGGCAGACTCGACAAATGACACGGCTTTGATCACCACTACGTCGACATCAGCAGCCAGAGCTACCCAACATACACAACCCCACGCTGCGGCATTCCGGCCGGCAGAGCTGAGTAATCCGTTGTGCAAGACGTCGACAGCTGGCACGGCGCCCTCCAAGCCGCCGCTCGCCCCTGCTTTCGCACGGCGGATAGCGTCGTCGCCATTGTTGACGGCAGACTCGACAAATGGCGCGGCTTCTTTGATCACCACTACGTCGACATCAGCAGCCAGAGCTACCCAACATACACAACCCCACGCCGCGGCGTTCCGGCCAGCAGAGCTCAGTAATCCGGTGTGCCAGGCGGCTCCAGTATTCTTGGTGCCAGTAATGCCGCAGGTCATGATCCACCGGCCGACGATCATCCTCGTACCCGTGTTCAATTCTAAGGTGGCCATGTGCTGAGAATTGTTTGAGTCACAATCGATTATGAAAACTAGATAATACTCCGCATGTTGTTGCGGGAATAGTTTGATATATATGTTTTGATGAAGTAGAAAAAATGAATTGATGTACGTATGATGTAAAATATTTATGAAATGTACGTTGTGTAATGGTTGCATGTTCTTGTGTGTCTTTTTCCATTGATGGTAGCATGTTGTTTTTGCCCTTTTTACATGCATCGATGCATGTTTGACGTGCTATAGCTGCATGTTATCATGTCCACCTATTGTGCCTAAATATAAGCTGCTCGCCATAATTCTGATTTGAGATTTTATGCAGAGACTGCTACAAACTGGCATTCATGGCTTAGATTAACACATGATGAAGACGGAAACCGATGCCACCAAACTAACATAGGATTCTAAATTTCTAACATCATGCCGAGAGAATTTGAAACATATCTACAATATCAACAGCATTAGCAGACTCGATTATTCTCTCAAAATAAATAAGGGATAATAATGGTCAACGATACCCACTCCCTCATCCAAAAATGTCTTCAGACTTCTTGATGGTGTTATCCACTGCCCTGGAAGCCTAAACAAACATGTGAACAATAGAACTATCTACCAAGATGAAAAATAATGTGGAATGTGTTGTACCTTCTTTACTATGTCAAGCATACCATTTTCATAGATCTTGTGCCACCTTGTATGCCATGTTGGTAACTTCACTTCAATGATTAAAATCCATTGTCTCCTGGTTGAACTGGTCTTCAAAATAAAAATCGTAAATAAGGACTGAGCATACAGAAAAAAATTCAAGCAATCACATGACCAAACAA
This sequence comes from Triticum dicoccoides, assembly GCF_002162155.2. Taxonomy (NCBI): domain Eukaryota; kingdom Viridiplantae; phylum Streptophyta; class Magnoliopsida; order Poales; family Poaceae; genus Triticum; species Triticum dicoccoides. The sequence goes on from NC_041385.1 coordinate 148,897,079, forward strand.
AAGACACCATGTTAACATGGATGGTGCAGCCATTGGCGAGAAGGTTGCAACAAAAAGAAAACTGCAATGATAACTTCAGAGTCAAGGAGGCTACAAACCCATTTTAGCTAGATTTCAGTCAGCTGAATTTTTGTTTTGTGGTCAATCGATTTTCTGACCCTTGGATTGTGCTTTAAGATTTGTGTAGCTTTTATTTTTTCTGTCACATTTCGCTAGTGGTACTGGGCTATTTGGATTCGGTTGACACCTATTTTGGGACAGTCGATTCCTTCTTGGGCTGGATTTTGATGTGTGTATCCTCTTTTTTCATGTGTTTACTTTTGTTTTCTGCATGTGTATGCTTTTATTTTTTAATTTTCAGTTGAGCTTTATTTCTTTATGTGTATTTTTCGATGTTCAATGCGTGAAAATGTATACATACAAGTATTACACGTACAAATTACATCCGAGTAGTCAAACTTCACTTTCATATATTTATTCTACATATTATAAAAAGTGCATTTTTATGCTAATTGTGTGAAACTTTTTATTTTTTTATTTTCTTTATTCTTTAAGGGTAATACCAATGCTACTTGTTTTGCTAATTTAATACATTCTATTATTATTTGTATGTATGCATGAAAGTACAATACAATATGTGTGTAAATTATACTAGACTGCTAAAGTTGCATTATTACACAGGTGCCCCTGGCGATTCACATCTGGTGGACACGTGGCACGCATGCAACTTATCGATGGTTGTGCCGCGATCCCATGCGCGCCTGGTTTGTCGGGTGGTTGTTCCGGCTTCTCCGGTTTTCAGGCAAAAGGGATAAGAACATTAAAACAATTTTAAATGTGTGTTTCTGTATCTTCAGCTGACAAGGACACAGTGAAAATATTCGACACGTGTCAATAGAATGCATATGAAAAGACAGAAAGAATTTGAGGGATAAGCACAGAAAGGGTTAGGATCCGATCACATTCACTTAGTTTAGAAAATAGCAACTTGAAGACATATTATAAGTGAATGTTATAGAGACAAAACACACACATATATAGAGGACAAAACACACGCCTTCTCCCCCGCTGTAACCCACCCCATTGCCCACCTTCCCCAGCACCACCCACCCCTGCGGCGCCTCACCACCACCCACCTCGGCGCCCCACCACCCCCACGCCTCCCACCAGGCCGCCGGCGGGCCGCCCATCCCCATCCCTGCATCCACCACAGCCGCCCTCCCTGCGCCGGATCCAGCAGTGCGCGGCCACCTCCCCCAACGACGACTCAGTCCAGATCGAGGCGGGGGCGGCCGCGACTTGCCGCTGACGGGCCCGACCCGCACGGTCCCCGCTCGATCTCGTGCCTCCCTCGCGCCCCCACCCAGCAAGCTTCTTCCCCGACTAGATCCGCCGTCTTGCCTCGCCCTCCTCACCTCCTCCCTCTTCAAGCGGGTGTCGCAACCGGAGATCTACCCTGTCCAACCGTCCTTCGGCCATCAGCCCCTCCCTCTTGATGGTGATCACGCCGAGCGCCCCCGCATCCTAGCGCCTCCCCTGCGATGGATCCGTCTGGATCCAGCCCCGCCGTCCGTGGCCATGGAGGGATCCCTCGCCGACCCTACCTTCCCTTCTAGCGCTGCCGGCATCTGCACTCCGTTCGCCCAGCCGGCTCGGCCCCGAGCCCCCACCTCCTCTCCGTAGTGCACCCTGGCGCGCACGCAGTCCGCCCCCCGACGGAGTGCAGTACGTCCGTCGCGTTGGTGTAGCTCGCTCGCCTGCATGCAGTATGTCCGTCGCGTTCGTGCAGCTCGCTCGCCTGCATGCAGTCCATCGCTGGATGGATGGATGGATTTGTGCAGATACACATCTGGATGCTCCATCCTTGCTCCCCTGTGTGGCGGCCACAGGAGGTTGAGATGGCGCCCGTCGGCTAGCAGGGCGTCGCCCCACTCCGGTCTGCTCAGGTTGATCACATGAGCAGATCCAAGCTGCTCCTCCCCTTCATCATCTTTGTTGCGGGAGGGTGTCGATGCAGTTCGTTTCCCTGTGCGTGCAATTCTTTTTCCCTTTGTTTTCCATTTTTAGGGAAAGTTCATCATGTCGGCGGTTCACTGCTCGCAGATTTTTGTTTTGTATAAAAAGTTAGAAACATATATGCAATTTTTTGTCAGTGCACTGCAGTTTTGGGCTCATTGTGTGGTACAGAAACTTTTGCAGTTCACGGGCTCATCGTGTGATGACGAAAAAAGATGAGCTTTGCTACACTTACGGGCCACATCTTACAGAATTAAGTTACGGACATGTGTGGGTTTTTTTTTTTTGAGAAAGAGTTACGGACATGTGTGGTAGTTTTTGGTTGGATGGAAAATCAGAAGCAAGGCCCACTATTGAATTCAAGGGGAGGAGAGATTGGTTAGTGGGAGGAGTCCGTAAGATGATGTCGTAACCAGCCCGTAAGTCTAGATTTTTTGAAAAAAGATATCTCCACAGTTTTGTCTACGGTCCAGTTCCGACAGCTCGTCCCGTGCAGCTCGGTTTGCACAGGCACACGGTTTGGTGTCTCATCCCGTGCAGCTCAGGTTGTGTAGGCGTGCCGGTTGTGCACGCGGTTGGATGTGTGTGCGTGTGAGAGTGGGTTGATATGTGTGTGTGAGTTTGTTCTGCACAAAAAACAGGACGTTTGGGAGTTAAAAAAACAAATGCAGTTTATTTGTAAAAACAAAAGTTTTGTTTTTGAGTGGTGCTTGTGTTGTTTTTTCAGGCACATGTATATGAGTTTGTTAAAAGAAGCAGCTCATCTGGAATTGTGTTGAGGGTTCATTTTTCTCAACCGTGCAGTTCGCTTTCTCCGTCCGTGTAGATGTCGCTAACAAAAGATCCAAAAACTACATAAGCGGAAAATAAAGTATGCAGTTCATTTGCCCATTTGAAGAAGTGCGTTTTTTGACCTGAAGTAGTCGCTATTAAATTCCTATGTGGTTCACTTGGTAATACAGAAACAAAAACATCTCAAAAAGAAGCGCGCTTCTTATATTGGATGTAGTTCCCTTGCTTGATCCCTGCGATCCACTCGCCTGGTCTACGCACGTAAAGAATATTGAGTTTGGAAAAAGCTCAAGTGGTTCACTTTCGGTAGTGTCACGACGTGTTTACGGTAGTCTCGAGGTTCACTTTTCATAGTATTGCGGCTCACCAACACTCCACATGAAGTGCATTTCATCTTGTTTGGGAAAAATACGTTCCACAAAAAAGGAATCATGCAGTGCACTTGTTAGTCTGATGAAGTATGGTTTTTCGTCCGATGCAGTGTGGTTTTCAGTCGGATGAAGTACGCACGTCGATTTGGGTGTCGTGAAAAACAGAGTGTCCGCATTTCGGTAAATTCGAAATTCCTTTTAAACCGTAAAGAATTAGAGAGAGTGTTCTACATGAAAAAGTTGCGCCTCGTCGATATCTTTCCAAGGGAGTATCGTTTGAATCATTCCGACCAGCGTCTTGTAAATGTTTTGCGAAAAACGGGCGCTGCCACTCATCGTCCGCCGCACGATTTTCAAAATTAACTTAAAACCGTAAGGAATCTCAAAAACATTTCAACATATGAAAGTTGCGCCTTGTCCATAGCTTTCCAACGACATATTACATTCCTCGTTCCGACAAACGGTTCAAAAACTAGAGCGAAAACAGTACCGAAAATCGAATTTTTTTCAAAAAACCGAATTCCGCGATTTAGTAAATTTGAAACTGCTCTTAAACCGTAACGAATTAGAGAAACATTTATATATGAAAAAGATGCGCCTCGATGATATCTATCCAACAACGTGTCATTTGCTTCATTCTGCCGAGCGGTTTAGGAAAAAACGTGAAAAAACGGTCGCTGCCACTCGTTGTGGGCCGCACCATTTTCAAAACTGCTCTTAAATCGCGTGGAATCTCGAAAAGTTTCAACATGGCGAAGTTGCGCCTAATCCATCGCTTTCCAACGGTATATTACAAGCTTCGTTCCGACAAACGGTTAAAAAACTAGAACAAAAAAGGTACAAAAAAAACACAACGTGCAGTTTTTTACGACGGGAAGTTCACTCGCGTGAGTACTGCAGCACACTTGGTACAAAAAATGACGTGCACTTGCATTGAGCGTGCAGTGCGGAAGTGTTACCATAATAGTTATTCTGCTAATATTAGCATATATATGAGGACCAAATCAACATTGCGAAGATAAACTGTAAAGTCAAACCAATGTTGAAGACAAACCAAAGATGAAGATAATGCAATCATGACGCCAAATGAAAATCTTCAAGAAAGTGTGGTAGTGGCGTTACCCATCGTATAGGAAATATTAGACCAAGACACGGCCCACAATTATCATGGCGCTCTGAAGTCAAGTTCCGCATAAATGTATTCTCACTCAGAGGGTAAGTCTTCATGGATTGAAGTTATACGTTACTTCGTGTGTTGCACATCTAAGTCATCAACATGCACAAGATTTAGGATGTGTGTCCATTCACAGGACATTCGAGGATTCTAAGATATTTAGCTCACACCGCAGCTTGCAAAACCTTTTCTCATCCAAGGCCTTCGTGAAGATATCTGTCAATTGCTCTTCAGTGTTGACCTGAATGATATCAATGTCTTCCTTCATAACATGATCTCTGAGAAAGTGATGACGGATCTGAACGTGCTTTGTCTTCAAGTGCTGAACTGGATTGTTAGCAATCTTGATGGCGCTCTCATTGTCGCAGTAGAGTGCACATGCTTTATATTGATGCCATAATCCTTGAGAGTTTGCTTCATCCAGAGAAGCTGAGCACAACAAGATCCAGCAGCAATGTATTCAGATTCAGTAGAGGAGGGTGATACACGGTTCTGCTTCTTTGAAGAACAACAGACAAGAGATCGTCCTAGAAAGTGACATGTGGCTGATGTGGACCTGCGATCAACCTTGTCACCAGCATAATCAGCATCTGAGAATCCAACTAGATCAAACTCTGAGCCCTTTGGATACCATAATCCTAGCGTAAGGGTGTGAGCCAAATATCAAAGAATTCGCTTCACTGCGAGGTGATGTGATTCCTTTGGTGCCGCTTGGAATCGGGCACACATGCAAACGCTAAGCATTATATCTGGCCTAGATGCACATAAGTACAATAAAGAACCAATCATGGAGCGGTATACCTTTTAATCGAATTCTTTACCATTGTCGTCGGGGCCTAATTGGCCTTTGGTTGGCATTGACGTTGTGTACCCTTTGCAGTCTTGCATTCCAAACTTCTTCAAGCAGTCTTTGAGGTATTTTTCTTGTGAGACAAAGATACCATTCCTCTGTTGACGGATTTCAAGACCAATAAACAATTTCAGCTCTCCCATCATGGACATGTGATATTGCTCTTGCATCATATGCCCAAACTCATCACTGTATCTCTTATTAGTGGAGCCGAAGATAATATCATCCACATGTATTTGGCATAAAAACAGTCCACCATCATATGTCTTTGTGAAGAGAGTGGGATCTAGAGAACCAGGTTTGAAGCCTTTGCTCTTGAGGAAGTCTTTGAGTGTGTTGTACCAAGCGCGAGGTGCTTGTTTGAGGCCATATAGTGCCTTGTTGAGCTTGTATACCATATCAGGATGCTTTGGATCTTCAAAACCAGGTGGTTGAGCAACATACACTTCTTCTTCAATTTTTTCATTGAGGAAAATCACTCTTCACATCCATTTAGTATAGAACAATGTTGTTGTGGTTAGCATAGGCTAGCAGTATACGAATGGCTTCAAGCCTAGCCACAGGAGCAAAGGTTTTATCAAAGTCAATTCCTTCCACTTGTGTGTAACCTTGGGCAACGAGACAAGCTTTGTTTCTGAAAACTTGACCATGCTCATGTTGCTTGTTGTGATATATACATTTGGTGCCAATAATATTGTGCTTGTGAGGATCAGGACGTTTGACTAGCTACCATACATTATTCAGCTCAAACTGTTGAAGCTCTTTTTGCATAGCTTGAATCCATTCAGGGTCCATGAAGCCTTCATCAACTTTCTTGGGTTCAGATATAGAGACAAACGCAAAGTGTCCATAGAAGTTTGCAAGTTGAGTAGCTCTCGAATGAGTAAGGGGACCAGGTGCATTGATACTATTAGTGATCTTCTCAATTTGGACTTCATCTGCGACCCGAGGATGAACCGGACGAAGATTTTGCTCTTGTTTATTGGTGTCTTCATCTTCAGCATTGGCTTCAGGCTGAGCATTGTCTTCATGTTGATTAGGTGCAGAAATGATGATTTCCTCTTCAGTCTGTTGCTTAGTGGGTATGATTTCTCCAGCACCCATTAGCTTGATAGATTCACTAGGTGTAGCTTCATTTAGCACATTTGGCAGGTGCTCTCCTTGTGAGCTGTTAGTCTCATTGAACCACACATCTACAATTTCAACCACTTTATAGTGAAAGAGGTTGAAGAATTTGTAGGTGTGCGAGTCCTTCCCGTAGCCAAGCATAAAACCTTCATGTGATTTCGGTGCAAATTTTGAAGTGTGAAGTGGATCCTTGATCCAGCACCTAGCACCAAAGACCTTGAAATAGCTGACGCTTGGCTTCTCACCAGTCAGAAGTTCATAGGATGTCTTCTTGAAGAACTTATGGAGATAAATTATGTTGATGATGTGGCAAGCAGTATAAATGGCTTCAGGCCAAAACTTTCTTGGAGTCTTGTATTCATCAAGCATCATGCGTGCCATCTCAATGAGGGTCCTATTCTTGCGCTCCATGATGCCATTCTGCTGAGGTGTGTATGGAGCAGAGAACTCATGTGTGATGCCCAATGTATCAAGATAAGTGTTGAGGCCGGTGTTCTTGAACTCTATGCCATTGTCACTCCTGATGTGCTTGATCTTGATGCCATAATTGGTCACGACACGATTTGCGAAGCGTCTGAAGACATCCTGCACTTCGGTCTTATAGAGAATTATGCGCACCCAAGTGTATCTTGAATAATCATCAACAATAACGAAGCCATAGAGATGTGCAGAGGTAGTAATGGTAGAGTAGTGAGTAGGACCAAATAAGTCCATGTGAAGCAGCTCAAAGGGACGTGATGTAGTCATGATTGTCTTTGAGGGATGCTTGGCACTAGTCATCTTCCCGGCTTCACAAGCACCACACAGATGATCTTTCTTGAACTTGACGCCCTCGATGCCAATGATGTGCTTCTTTTTCACGAGAGTGTGTAAGTTCCTCATGCCCGCATGTCCTAGCCTTCGATGCCAAAGCCAACACTCTGAAGCTTTTGCTATAAGACATACGTCAAGTTGTGGTCCTGCAGAGAAATCTACCATTTACAGATCACCTCTTTGATAACATTCAAAGACTAGAGATTTGTCAGTTTCCATAAGCACAAGGCAACGATACTTCCCAAATATCACAATCATGTTCAGATCACAAAGCATTGCGACAGACATTAAGTTGTATCCAAGGGATTCAACAAGCATCACTTTGTCCATGTGTTGATCATTTCAGATAGCAACTCTACCTAGGCCCAATACCTTGCTTTTACCAGTGTCAGCGAATGTGATGTGGATTTTAGTAGATGGACGTAGGGTTGAATCCATGAGAAGACTTCGATCACCAGTCATGTGGTTAGTTGACACGTCTCCGTCGTATCTATAATTTTTGATTGTTCCATGCCAAAATTATTCAACTTTCATATACTTTTGGCATTTTTATACTATTTTTGGGACTAACATATTGATCCAGTGCCCAGTGCCAGTTCCTGTTTGTTGCATGTTTTATGTTTCGCAGAAACCCAATATCAAACGGAGTCCAAAAGGGATAAAAACGGATGTAGAATTATTTTGGAATATTTGTGATTTTTGGGAGGAAGAATCAATGCGAGATGGTGCTCGAGGGGGCCACGAGACAGGGGGCGCGCCCTGGACCCTCGTGGGCACCCCGTAAGGCGGTTGACACTCTTCTTTTCGCACAAGAAAGCTAATTTTATGAGAAAAATCTGGGCGTAAGATTCACCCGAATCGGAGTTACTGATCTCTGGATATAAAAGAAACGGTGAAAGGGTGGAATCTGAGAACGTAGAAACAGAGAGAGACAAAGAGACAGATCCAATCTCGGCGGGGCTCTCGCCCCTCCCACGTCATGGGAGCCAAGGATCAGAGGGGAAACCCTTCTCCCATCTAGGGAGAAGGTCAAGGAAGAAGAAGAAGAAAGGGGGGCTCTCTCCCCCTTGCTTCCGGTGGCGCCGGAGCGCTGCCGGGGGCCATCATCATCACTGCGATCTTCACCAACACCTCCGCCATCTTCACCAACATCTCCATCACCTTCCCGCATCTATATTCAGCGGTCCACTCTCCCGGAACCCGCTGTACCCTCTACTTGAACATGGTGCTTTATGCTTCATATTATTATCCAATGATGTGTTGCCATCTTATGATGTCTGAGTAGATTTTCCTTGTCCTATCGATGATTGATGAATTGCTATGATTGGTTTGAGTTGCATGTTTTATTATTGGTGTTGTCCTATGGTGCTCTCCGTGTCGGGCAAGCGTGTGGGATCCCCGCTGTAGGGTTTGCAATATGTTCATGATTTGCTTATGGTGGGTGGCGTGAGTGACAGAAGCACAGACCCGAGTAAGTAGGTTTCTTGCGTATGGGATAAAGGGGACTTGATACTTTAATGCTATGGTTGGGTTTTACCTTAATGATCTTTAGTAGTTGCGGATGCTTGCTAGAGTTCCAATCATAAGTGCATATGATCCAAGAAGAGAAAGTATGTTAGCTTATGCCTCTCCCTCAAATAAAATTGCAATAGTGATTACTAGTCTAGTAAAGTAGTCAATTGCTTAGGGACAATTTCACAACTCCTACCACCACTTTTCCACACTTGCTATATTTACTTTATTGCTTCTTTATCTAAACAGCCCCTACTTTTTATTTACGTGTTCTTTATTATCTTGCAAACCTATCCAACAACACCTACAAAGTACTTCTAGTTTCATACTTGTTCTAGGTAAAGCGAACACTAAGCGTGCGTAGAGTCGTATTAGTCGCAGATAGGACTTGAGAGAATATTTGTTCTACCTTTAGCTCCTCGTTGGGTTCGACACTCTTACTTATCGAAAGAGGCTACAATTATCCCCTACACTTGTGGGTTATCAAGACCTTTTTCTGGCGCAGTTGCCGGGCAGTCATAGCATGGGGTGAATATTCTCGTGTGTGATTGTTTGCTTTATCACCAAGTAATTTTTATTTTCTGTTCTTAGTTGTTTTCTATCTTTAGTTATGGGTAGGAAACGCAAAATACCAAAAAAATTAGTTGTACCTACTGAACCAATGGTTGAAGAACCACTCAAAATCTATCACACTCCTGAAGCTTTTTACTTGGATCATCTTCGATCCCTTTGTGCTCGTGCTGAACCCCCCACTAGCTTAGTTGAGGGCAAATCTTTAGATGAGCATGCTTGTTATGTGCGACACCGTATATCTGAAAAAGGGAAACTTTTACTGGATCAAATTCATCATTTGCAATGCTATGCTTGGAATTTATGTGAAATATATGATGTTACTTGTTGTTCTGAAAACCCTAAGAAACACCTTCCCTACCAATGTGAGTTTATTGATAATGGTATCGTATCTTCGTATGCTAAGGGTGTTTATAATTACTATGACGTTCAACAAATTGAAGAATTTGTTGCTTTTAAGGGTGCTTATGAAATTGCTTCTTTGATTGAAAAGTATGATGCCACTCTCTACAAATCTGAATTTTTTTGCCATACTTGAATATTGTTATGATAATTATGCTTATAATGCCTATGTTAAACCATATATTGAGGACTTCTCCGCTGTCCAAGAAGAGACTAATATTTTGCAGGAGTCTATGGAAGAAGAAATTGATGAAACTGTGAGCTCATTGGATGAAAAAGATGATGAGGAGAGCGAAGAACAAAAGGAGGAAGAGCAGATTAGCTACCCGTGCCCACCTTCTAATGAGAGTAACTCTTCAATTCATACATTGTTTAATTCCCCTTCGTGCTTACCGAAGGATGATTGGTATGATGATTGTTATGATCCCGTTGATTCTCTTGAACTATCCCTTTTTGATGATGCTTGCTATGCTTGTGGCCAAGATTCTAATATGAATGATGCTTATGGAGATGAACTTGCTATAGTTCCTTATGTTAAACATGAAATTGTTGCTATTGCACCCACGCATGATAGTCCTATTATCTTTTTGAATTCTCCCAACTACACTATATCGGAGAAGTTTGTGCTTATTAAGGATTATATTGATGGGTTGCCTTTTACCATTGCACATGATAATTTTGATGAATATGATATGCATGTGCTTGCTGCTCCTACTTGCAATTATTATGAGAGAGGAACTATATCTCCACCTCTCTATGTTTCCAATATGATAGAATTGCAAGAAACTGCTTATACTATGCATTGGCCTTTACTTGGTGTGCATGAATTGTTCTTTTATGACATGCCGATGCATAGGAAGAGAGTTAGACTTCGTTGTTGCATGATATATGTTACTTTGTGCTCACTACTAAATTACAAATCATTGTTAATTAAAATTGGCTTTGATATACCTTGGGATCCGGGTGGATTCATTACTTGAGCACTATATGCCTAGCTTAATGGCTTTAAAGAAAGCACTGCCAGGGAGACAAGCCAGAAGTTTTAGAGAGTCATTTATTTCTGTTGAGTGCTTTTATATAGTTTAAAAACAAAATAAAATAAAGAGGGGAACCCAAAACTTTTCAAAAAGGAAGGTGAAAGTGAGAGAGATAAGCATTGTTGAAGTGGGAGAGCTCCTTGAACTTTGTTCATGCTCACGGAAACTTTGTGAATCTTAATTACAGAATCTTTTCATCAAAAATAATTATCCCCTTGTACAATTCCATTTTATCATAAAAAATAATGTGCTAAGGTTTGCCTTTAGGATGTTTACAATGCTTGTTGGTTTGTACGGTGCAGGACAGAAACTTTGGCTGTAGTGCGTGATTTTACATTTTTTACTAGAACGTTAAATGGTTCTGATTCTTTTTGAAATGTCTTGCTGTAATTTTTTTTATTTTTCCTATTTTTGGTAGAATTGTTGGGGTACCAGAAGTATGGTGAATGTTTAGATTGCTATAGACTGTTCTGTTTTTGACAGATTCTGTTTTTGATGCATAGTTTGCTAGTTTTAATGAAACTATCAATTTTTATCAGTGGATTAAGCCATGGAAAAGTTATATTATTGTAGACACAATGCAAAAACAAAATATGAATTGGTTTGCAACAGTACTTAGAGTAGTTATTTGCTTTATTATACTAACGGATCTTACCGATTTTTCTGTTGAAATTTTGTGTGGATGAAGTGTTTGATCGAGGAGGTCTCGATATGAGGAAAAGGAAGAGAGTCAAGAGCTCAAGCTTGGGGATGCCCAAGGCACCCCAAGTAAATATTCAAGGAGACTCAAGCGTCTAAGCTTGGGGATGCCCCGGAAGGCATCCCCTCTTTCTTCAACAAGTATCGGTATGTTTTCGTATTCGTTTCGTTCATGCGATATGTGCAAGTCTTGGAGCATCTTTTGCATTTAGTTTTCACTTTTCTTTTATGCACCATGCTGGTATGAGATAGTCCTTTGTTGATTTATAGAATGCTCATTGCACTTCACTTAAATCTTTTGCGTATGGCTTTATAGAATGCTCCACGTGCTTCACTTATATCATTTGAAGTTTGGATTGCCTGTTTCTCTTCACATAGAAAACCGCCATTTGTAGAATGCTCTTTTGCTTCACTTATAATTGTTAGAGCATGGGCATATCTTTTGTAGAAAGAATTAAACTCTCTTGCTTCACTTATATCTATTTAGAGAGATGAAAGGAATTTGTCGTTCACATGGTTAGTCATAAAATCCTACATAAACTTGCAGATAGCTGAATATGATATGTTTGATTCCTTGCAATAGTTTTGCGATATAAAGATGGTGATATTAGAGCTATGCTAGTGGGTGACTGTGGATTGGTAGAAATACTTGTGTTGAGGTTTGTGATTCCCGAAGCATGCACGTTTGGTGAACTGCTTTGTGATGAAGTTGGAGCACAATTTTATTTATTGACTGTCTTCCTTATGAGTGGCGGTCGGGGACGAGCGATGGTCTTTTCCTACCAATCTATCCCCCTAGGAGCATGCCGTAGTACTTTGTTTTCAATGGCTTGTTGATTTTTGCAATAATTATATGAGTTCTTTATGACTAATGTTGAGTCCATGGATTATACGCACTCTCACCCTTCCACCATTGCTAGCCTCTCTTGTGCCGCACAACTTTCGCCGATACCATACACCCACCATATACCTTCCTCAAAACAGCCACCATACCTACCTATTATGTCATTTCCATAGCCATTCTGAGATATATTGCCATGCAACTTCCATCATCATCTTATACATGACTTGAGCATTCATTGTCATATTGCTTTTCATGCTCGTAAGATAGCTAGCATGATGTTTTCATGGCTTGTCCATTTTCATGGCTCGTAAGATCATTGCACATCCCGGTACACCGCCGGAGGCATTCATTTAGAGTCATATCTTTGTTCTAGATATCGAGTTGTAATATTGAGTTGTAAGTAAATAAAAGTGTGATGATCATCATTATTAGAGCATTGTCCAGTGAGGAAAGGATGATGGAGACTATGATTCCCCCACAAGTCGGGATGAGACTCCAGACTTTATGAAAAATAAAAGAGGCCAAAGAAGCCCAAATAAAAAAAAGAGGCCAATGAAGCCCACCATAAAAATAAAAAAATGAGAAAAAAAGAGAGAAGGGGCAATGTTACTATCATTTTACCACACTTGTGCTTTAGAGTAGCACCATGTTCTTCATAGAGAGAGTCTCCTATGCTTTCACTTTCATATACTAGTGGGAATTTTTCATTAAAGAACTTGGCTTGTATGTTCCGATGATGGGCTTCCTCAAATGCCCGAGGTCTTCATGAGCAAGCAAGTTGGATGCACACCCACTTAGTTTTCAGTTTGAGCTTTAATACACATATAGCTCTAGTGCATCCATTGCATGGCAATCCCTACTCACTCACATTGATATCTATTTATGGGCATCTCCATAGCCCGTGGATACGCCTAGTTGATGTGAGACTATCTTCTCCCTTTTGTCTTCTCCACAACCACCATTCTATTCCACATATAGTGCTATGTCCATGGCTCACACTCATGTATTGCGTGAAATTTGAAAAAGTTTGAGATTACTAAAGTATGAAACAATTGCTTGGCTTGTCATCGAGGTTGTGAATGATTAAATACTTTGTGTGATGAAGATAGAGCAACAGCCAGACTATATGATTTTGTAGGGATAACTTTCTTTGGCCATGTTGTTTTGAAAAGACATGATTGCTTTATTGGTATGCTCGAAGTATTGTTGTTTTTATGTCAAATGATAGACTATTGCTTTGAATCACTCGTGTCTTAATATTCATGCCATGATTAGACATTATATCAAGATTATGCTAGGTAGCATTCCACATCAAAAATTATCTTTTTTATCATTTACCTACTCGAGGACGAGTAGGAATTAAGCTTGGGGATGCTGATACGTCTCCGTCGTATCTATAATTTTTGATTGTTCCATGCCAATATTATTCAACTTTCATTTACTTTTGGCAACTTTTTATACTATTTTTGGGACTAACATATTGATCCGGTGCCCAGTGACAGTTCCTGTTTGTTGCATGTTTAATGTTTAGCAGAAACCCAATATCAAACAGAGTCCAAATGGGATAAAAATGGACGGAGAATTATTTTGGAATATTTGTGATTTTTGGGAGGAAGAATCAATGCGAGATGGTGCCCGAGGGGGCCACGAGACAGAGGGGCATGCCCTGGACCCTCGTGGGCACCCCGTAAGGCGGTTGACGCTCTTCTTTTGCCGCAAAAAAGCTAATTTTATGAGAAAAATCTGGGCGAAAGATTCACCCCAATCGGAGTTACGGATCTCCGGATATAAAAGAAATGGTGAAAGGGCAGAATCTAAGAACGTAGAAACAGAGAGAGACAAAGAGACAGATCCAATCTCGGAGGGGCTCTTGCCCCTCCCACGCCATGGGAGACAAGGAACAGAGGGGAAACCCTTCTCCCATCTAGGTAGAAGGTCAAGGAATAAGAAGAAGAAAGGGGGGCTCTCTCCTCCTTGCTTCCGGTGGCGCCGGAGCGCTGCCGGGGGCCATCATCATCACCACGATCTTCACCAACACCTCCACCATCTTCACCAACATCTCCATCACCTTCCCCCATCTATATTCAGTGGTCCATTCTCCCACAACCCGCTGTACCCTCTACTTGAACATGGTGCTTTATGCTTCATATTATTATCCAATGATGTGTTGCCATCTTATGATGTCTGAGTAGATTTTCCTTGTCCTATCGGTGATTGATGAATTGCTATGATTGGTTTGAGTTGCATATTTTATTATTGGTGCTGTCATATGGTGCTCTCCGTGTCGTGCAAGCGTGAGGGATCCCCGCTGTAGGTTTTGCAAATGTTCATGATTTGCTTATGGTGGGTGGCGTGAGTGACAGAAGCACATACCCGAGTAAGTAGGTTGTTTGCGTATGGGATAAAGGGGACTTGATACTTTAATGCTATGGTTGGGTTTTACCTTAATGATCATTAGTAGTTGCGAATGCTTGCTAGAGTTCCAATCATAAGTGCATATGATCCAAGAAAGAGAAAGTATGTTAGCTTATGCCTCTCCCTCCAATAAAATTGCAATAGTGATTACCGGTCTAGTAAAGTAGTCAATTGCTTAGGGACAATTTCACAATTCCTACCACCACTTTTCCCCACTCGCTATATTTACTTTATTGCTTCTTTATCTAAACAGCCCCTACTTTTTATTTACATGTTCTTTATTATCTTGCAAACCTATCCAACAACACCTACAAAGTACTTGTAGTTTCATACTTATTCTAGGTTAAGCGAACACTAAGCATGCGTAGAGTTGTATCAGTGGCAGATAGGACTTGAGAGAATATTTGTTCTACCTTTAGCTCCTCGTTGAGTTCGACGCTCTTACTTATCGAAAGAGGCTACAATTATCCCCTACACTTGTGGGTTATCATTAGTGCATCCACTGTCCATTATCCACTCAGTGGCTTTCGAAGTCATACCCTACAATGCAGTTAGTGGGATAGGCTTCACCAAGAGTATTGTGAAGCCGAAACATATAACGAACAAGCATATTGTCAAAGTTAAGATTCTTGTTTGGTAAGATAGGATGCTCGTGAAGAAACCCTGGGACGAAATAAATGGTAAGACCGTTCTGGCACTTTATCTTGCATCCCACAAGATGTTTTAGGTCCCTAGCATTGGCGTATGAAGTCTTTGATTTTCGGCTGGAGACCTTTTCCTGCAAGAGAAGTTAATTCTTCTTAACCACCCACATCTTCAGGGGTGGCTTAGAAGCAATAAGTCTAAGTGCAGCAACTGAGAACTTTGGCTTTGGAGCCCAAGCAAATAGTTTTGTAGGAGGTAAATAATACTCATAAGAATATGCAAAAAAGTTATTTGTTTTGTTTAAGATGGTGGTTAGAAGAAATACACTCATATTCATGAGTTTGATGATGGTTTCCCTGCAAAACATTGGCGTTAGGGTGACCTTGTGAGGTCCTCTATCTGTATGAAGCCTTTTGGCCATGTGACGCCTTTGGTCTGGGTTTTGTCTTCTTCCCAGGTGGTGCCATGACGACATTCACTGGAAGCTTCTCAAGACAACTTTTGGGCACCCAGATCTTCTTCAAAGGTGGCCCATTTCTGCAGTTAGTACCAATAAACTTGGCAAACACTTCACCATTCTGATTCTTAAAAAGCTTATAATTGGCGTCAAAAGATTCATCAATGAGAATAGGGTTAGCACAAGTGAAGCCAGATAAGGTGGATGGGTCCACTGAAGGATCCTTAGTAGACACTCATGTGGTTGTGGGGTACTACTCAGGCTTCCAGTAAGAACCATGAACATTCATTTTCCTTTCAAAAAGAACAATGGACCGAGGCTTGTGTACCTTGTATTTTTGACAAGAGCAATTGGTAGCCCCCAAGGGCCGGCTCATTACAATGGGATGAGTCGGGTCTTCAACAAGTTGATCAAAAAATGACTTTACATTAGCCCCCAAGTGCCATGGTGCATGCTGGCAGTGACATGGGACTTGCATATGTGATGTAATCTCAATTTTAATAATGTAGCCCCCAAGTGCCAGGTCGTAAGCATGAAGCGACTCGGGACTGTTCCCTCCATTGTAAAAATAAATCATCTCCATTAATAAAATAATAACCATTGCGCTGAAGCGACCTTGAAGACCTCCATCATAATATTGGCTATTGATAACCATAATAAAAATCGAGCCATGTTGGCTATTAAAGATTTGAATAATATAATCCGGTTGGGAAAACCGGTTCCTGTGATATTGAATCATACTGCCGGTTTAGGATACGTGTGTAGTAAGGGTGATAACCCAATCTTTAGAAGCCAAAACTTCCAAATGTTTATGATTGTCATATGATGGCGAATTGTCATCCAAAGTCAAGCCGGGTTAATCGAAACCACATATATGCTTCAGATATGGACAAAAAGTCTCAAGACAAACCCAAAAGACTGTTTTCAAAAAACTTAAGTCAAATAGAGAGAAAAAAGTGAGGCTTCTGATTCGAATACGATCAGTAAGCCGGACCAAAAGGGGTTAAGCTAGGATTCGAATACAATCAATAAGCCCCCTAGTGGTTTTGGCATTGCGTCGATCAAGAGGGTACCGGCAGCTATGTTCTCTTTGGTTCGAATACGACCTATGTTTGAACAGGAAGCCCCCAAATGACCTTGAGACTTTTTTAACGACTCTGATTCGAATACATCAAATTCGGACCCAAAAGGGGTTAAGCTATGATTCGAACACGATCAAGAAGCCCCCTAGTGGGTTTGGCATTGCGACGATCAAGAGGGTACCGACAGCTATGTTCTCTTTGGTTCGAATACGACCTATGTTTGAACAGGAAGCCCCCAAATGACCTTGAGACTTTTTTAATGACTCTGATTCGAATACCATCAAAGTCGGACCCAAAAGGGGTTAAACCTGTGATTCAAATACGATCAAGAAGCCCCCAATGGTCATTTGAAGCAGGACACCTATGTTTGAGTTGTGCTTTGCAACAGACTCTCTTTGGTCCCTTTAATTTTCCCTGAGAACTCGAGCTTTGCGAGAGATAAATCCTTCTTGAACCAAAATTTTGAACCGGATATTTGAGAGCTTGAACCGGATTTTTAAACTGGATATTTTCTAACGGTCTTTAAACTGGCAACATTTACTGAGCCATGTCATTGTAGCCCCCGAGTCTTAAGACGACTCAAAAAGTTGGCTTGAGATTCTTCATATTTGACCGTGATATAGACCGGTTTGAGTCCTGCATGGAAGAACTTGCAAGCTAAAGTAATTGCTCTTTTAAAGAAAATAATATGTAATATAAAATATACTAGATGGATTTCACCTGATATGTTAGGCTAGTGATTATCCACTGCGGAGTTGATGATCACCATGATGAAGCTGAACTCAAGCACGACCGGGTTGGCCATGACAGCGGATATATGAACCGGTCGCGGCGTTGTAAGCCAATGCAGACGGGCGAGTCCATCGCATGCATGGTAAGCCGCGTGGACAGGCGAATCAACCACGTCATGTTGACGTAGCGGGGGCGGCGATTTGCACATGTATCCGTCGAGCAGCAGGGCATAGACGAGCGCTAGTGCAAAAATAATGTTGGCGCATGGCTCTTTGCAACACCTTTGTAATGAATAATGGTCCTGCGAAAAAATACCACAGACCGGAGTATTTGTTCTCAAATAATTTAATATGTGCTAATAAGATATATAAAAAGGATAGCACCTGGTATACTTTGTCAGATGAACACGGATGGTTGTCTTCCCCCCTTCATTTTTTCAATCAGTGCAAACGCATGGGAAGAGAGCGGCCTCCAGGGCCGTGGGCGGCTCCGTGCTTGTTATAGCTGAGGCAGTCTGACAAGGCAGAGGCCGGCGACTAACAGCGACCTCTTGGCATGGACACAGCAGAAGCAGAGAGCAGCAATGGCTCAGCGGAGGTGTCGGCGGGTCACGGCACAGGTGGAGAACAACGGCTTGACACCGGTCGGCTGCGGGCCTTGATGGCTGAGGCGGCAGACGCTCGGGGCAAGGTTGCGGTCCTTAGCAGCGGTCGACCGCAGGCGGCTCAATGATTGATGATGCTAGTAGTGTAGCCACGCCATAGTACAGTAGTGTTTATTTCTTTACTCTGAATCCCTTAGTTGGAGTCCTCACATCTTGTCTTCAACGGTAAACCTGGTAGTTCTTTGAGTAGATGTAATAGTTTGACCAGTTGTACTAGTTGGCTGATAGTCTTTACGTGAGATGCAGACAATATAGCACTAGATATTGGCTTCTATCTTCTTGTGTGATAGCAGCGAAAACTCACGGGGCAGAGGTAGAGCCGGCCACGGTGGTTTGTGGTAATGGTGGATGGCAGAACCGGCCACTGAACCGACCACTGATGCAAAATCATTTTCCCGCGAAGGGCGAGGCGAGGTCGCGCGATGGCCGGCTCGGCTCGCGGGCGGTTTACAATGGCGACGGCCACTAGGAGGTCATGGGGGCTCAGCAGCAGTGGAGGCCGAGGAGTCCCGTGGCAGAAGCAGGGCCAGGGCAACGCGGAAGTGGTTGCAGGGGCGGCTCAACACAAGGGCCCGCAGCAGCGTGCGACGCAAAGGTAAAGGCAGCGGCAACTCGTGCCGTGGCTGTAGAAACCCCTGGCAAGGCAGCTGCAGCGACTTGGCCAGCGGCGGCTTGCGGTGAGGAGGCGACGACTTAGCGGAGGCCCGACGCGAAGTGGAGCAAGGCGGTCCACCGTGATAGAAGCGACGACTCAGGGGCGCTGTGCTGCAGGAGAGGCAGAGGCATGGCGTGAGGCAGCCGGCGCAGGTGGAACCTCATGCGAGAACATGTCAGGACGGTCAGCCGCGAGCCTGGACATGCCATTGATACGTCTCCAACGTATCTATAATTTTTGATTGTTCCATGCTATTATATTACCCATTTTGGATGTTTATGGGCTTTATTTTACACATTTATATCATTTTTGGGACTAACCTACTAACCGGAGGCCCAACCCGTATTGCTGTTTTTTTTGCCTATTTCAGTATTTCGAAGAAAAGGAATATCAAACGGAGTCCAAACGGAATGAAACCTTCGGGAGCGTGATTTTTGAAACGAACGTGATCCAGAGGACTTGGAGTGCAAGTCAAGAAGCAGCCGAGGCTTCCACGAGATAGCAGGGCGCGCCCCCCTATAGGGCGTGCCCCCTGTCGCGTTGGCCCCTCGGGCGGCCACCGACGTACTTCTTCCTCCTATATAAGCCTACGTACCCCAAAAACATCCAGGGAGCCACCGAAACACAATTTCTACCGCCGTAACCTTCTGTATCCGCAAGATCTCATCTTGGAGCCTTCGCCGGCACTCTGTCGGAGGGGGAATCGACCACTGAGGGCTTCTACATCCACATCCTTGCCCCTCCGATGAGTTGTGAGTAGTTTACCACAGACATACGGGTCCATAGTTATTAGCTAGATGGCTTCTTCTCTCTTTTTGGATCTCAATACAATGTTCTCCCCCTCTCTTGTGGAGATCTATTAGATGTAAATTCTTTTTGCGGTGTGTTTGTCGAGATCCGACGAATTGTGGGTTTATGATCAAGTTTATCTATGAATAATATTTGAATCTTCTCTGAATTCTTTTATGTATGATTGAGTTATCTTTGCAAGTCTCTTCGAATTATCAGTTTGGTTTGGCCTACTAGATTGATCTTTCTTGCCATGGGAGAAGTGCTTAGCTTTGGGTTCAATCTTGCGGTGTCCTTTCCTAGTGACACCAGGGGCAGCAAGGCACGTATTGTATTGTTGCCATCGAGGATAACAAGATGGGGTTTATATCATATTGCTTGAGTTTATCCCTCTACATCATGTCATCTTGCTTAATGTGTTACTTTGTTCTTTATGAACTTAATACTCTAGATGCAGGCAGGAGTCGGTCGATGTGTGGAGTAATAGTAGTAGATGCAGGCAGGAGTCGGTCTACTTGTTGCAGACGTGATGCCTATATACATGATCATGCCTAGATAATCCCATAATTATTCGGTTTTCTATCAATTTCTCGATAGTAATTTGTTCACCCACCGTAATACTTATACTATCTTGAGAGAAGCCTCTAGTGAAACCTATGGCCCTCGGGTCTATCTCCTATCATATTTGCTTCCAATCTAGTTTTATTTGCATCTTTACTTTTTGCATCTATATTATAAAATACCAAAAATATATTTATCTTATCATACTATCTTTACTAGATCTCACTTTCGCAAGTGGCCGTGAAGGGATTGACAACCCCTTTATTGCGTTGGTTGCGAGTTCTTTGTTTGTTTGTGTAGGTGCGTGGGACTTTTGAGGAGCCTCCTACTGGATTGATACCTTGGTTCTCAAAAACTGAGGGAAATACTTACGCTACTATTGCTGCATCATCCTTTCCTCTTCAAGGAAAACCAACACAAGCTCAAGACATAGCAAGAAGGATTTCTGGCGCCGTTGCCAGGGAGGTCTTCGCTCAAGTCAAGACATACCGAGTACCCATCACAAACCCATCTCCCTCGCATTTACATTATTTGCCATTTGCCTCTCGTTTTCCTCTCCCCCACTTCACCCTTGCCGTTTTGTTCGCCCTCTCTTTCCCAATCTCCTCCTCTCTTTTCGCTTGCCTTTTTCTGTTTGCTTGTGTGTTGGATTACTTGTTGCCATGGCGCAAGATAATACCAAATTGTGTGATTTCTCGAATACCAATAATAATGATTTCCTTAGTACTCCGATTGCTCCTCTTAATGATGTTGAGTCTTGTGAAATCAATACTGCTTTGCTGAATCTTGTTATGAAAGATCAATTCGCCGGCCTTCCTAGTGAAGATGCCGCTACTCATCTAAACAACTTTGTTGATTTGTGTGATATGCAAAAGAAGAAAGATACAGATAACAATATTGTTAAATTGAAGTTATTTCCGTTTTCACTTAGAGATCGTGCTAAAGTTTGGTTTTTGTCTTTGCCTAAAAATAGTATTGATTCTTGGAACAAGTGTAAAGATGTTTTTATCTCTAAGTATTTTCCTCCCGCTAAGATTATTACTCTTAGGAACGATATTATGAATTTTAAACAACTTGATCATGAGCATGTTGCCCAATCTTGGGAAAGAATGAAATTGATGCTTCGCAATTGCCCTATTCATGGTTTGAATTTATGGATGGTCATACAAAATTTTTATGCCGGTTTTAACTTTGCTTCTAGAAATCTCTTAGATTCGGCCGTGGGAGGCACGTTTATGGAAATCACGTTAGGAGATGCTACAAAACTTCTTGATAATATTATGGCTAATTATTCTCAATGGCACACCGAAAGATCTTCTAGTAAAAAAGTGCATGCTATAGAAGAAATCAATGTTTTGAGTGGAAAGATGGATGAACTTATGAAGTTGTTTGCCACTGAAAATACTCCTCTTGATCCCAATGATATGCCTTTGTCTACTTTGATTGAGAATAATAATAAATCTATGGATGTGAATTTTGTTGGCAGGAATAGTTTTGGAAACAATGCTTATAGAGGAAACTTTAATGCTAGACCGTTCCCTAGTAATTCCTCTAATAATTATGGAAATTCCTCCAATAATTCTTATGGTAATCTTAATAAGATGCCCTCTGATTTTGAGAATAGTGTGAAAGAATTTATGATTTCTCAAAAGAATTTTAATGCTTTGCTTGAAGAAAAATTGCTCAAAGTTGATGATTTGGCTAGGAACGTTGATAGACTTTCGCTTGATGTTGATTCTCTTAAACTTAGATCTTCTCCTCCTAAGCATGATATCAATGAGTCTCTCAAAGCAATGAGAATTTCCATTGACGAGTGCAAGGAAAGAACCGCTAGATTGCATGCTAAGAAAGATTGCTTTGTAAAGGTGTGTTCTTCTAGTTTCCATGAAAATAATGATGAGGATCTTAAAGTTATTGATGCGTCTCCTATTAGATCTATGTTTTGCAATATGAATCTTGATAATTATGGGACTGATGATGAGTCAACTTTACCTAGAAGGCATCCCAAGAATTCGGAGTTTATAGATCTTGATGCTAAATTTGGTAAAAGTGGGATTGGAGAGGTTACAACTTTAAATAGCATTGAACCCACTATCTCAGATTTCAAGGAATTTGATTATGATAATTGTTCTTTAGAAGGTTGTATTTCCTTGTTGCAATCCGTTGTTAATTCTCCTCATGCTTATAGTCAAAATAAAGCTTTTACCAAACATATCGTTGATGCCTTGATGCAATCTTATGATGAAAAACTTAATTTTTGGAAGTTTCTATACCTAGAAAACTTAATGATGAGTGGGAACCTACTATAAAGATTAGAATTAAAGATCATGAGTGTTTTTCTTTGTGTGATTTGGGTGCTAGTGTTTCCACGATTCCGAAAACTTTATGTGATATTCTAGGTTTCCATGATCTTGATGATTGCTCTTTAAATTTGCACCTTGCGGATTCCACCATTAAAAAGCCAATGGGAAGAATCATTTATGTTCTCATTGTTTCAAATAGAAATTTGGTGCCCGTGGATTTTATCGTTCTTGATATAGATTGCAATCTTTCTTGCCCTATTATTCTTGGTAGACCTTTTCTTAGAACGATTGGTGCGATTATTGATATGAAGGAAGGGAATATTAGATTCCAATTTCCTTAAAGAAAGGCATGGAGCACTTTCCAAGAAAGAAAGTCAAATTACCTTATGAATCTATCATGCGGGCTACTTATGAATTTAGTGCCAAAGATGGCACTACTTAGATCTATCTTCGCTTTTATGCCTAGCTAGGGGCGTTAAACGATAGCGCTAGTTGGGAGGCAACCCAATTTTCTTTATGTTTTTTGTTTTTGTTCCTTTTTAGTAATAAATCTTGCATCTACCTTCTGTTTAGATGTGTTTTTACCTTTTAATTAGTGTTTGTGCCAAGTAGAACCTATAGGATAACCTATGATGATAGTTGATTTGATTCTGCTGAAAAAACAGAAACTTTGCATGCACGAATTTAGTTTTGTTAAATCACAGAAACATGCTTTTGCGTTGATTATTTTTCTGCTGATCAATAAAGAAATTTTCCAGGACTTCCTATTTTGGTAGGATTTTTAGAGTTCCAGAAGTTTGCGTTAGTTACAGATTGCTATAGACTGTTCTGTTTTTGACAGATTCTGTTTTTTGTGTGTTGTTTGCTTATTTTGATGCATCTATGGCTAGTATTAAGTGGTATGAACCATAGAGAACTTGGATTACAGTAGGTTTAACACCAAATTAAATAAATAATGAGTTCATTGCAGTACCTTATGTGGTGGTTTTGTTTTCTTTCACTAACGGAGCTTATAAGACTTCCTGTTGAGTTTTGTGTTGTGAAGTTTTCAAGTTTTGGGTAAAGCTTTTATGGACTATGGAATAAGGAGTGGCAAGAGTCTAAGCTTGGGGATGCTTATGGAACCCCAATATATTCAATAATAGCCAAAAGCCTAAGCTTGGGGATGCCCCAGGAAGGCATCCCCTCTTTCGTCTTCGTTCATTGGTAACTTTACTTGGAGCTATATTTTTATTCGCCACATGATATGTGTTTTGCTTGGAGCGTCGTGTATTATATTAGTCTTTGATTTTTAGTTTACCACAATCATCCTTGCTGTACACACCTTTTGGGAGAAGCCTATTTGATTAGAATTTGCTAGAATACTCTATGTGCTTCACTTATATCTTTTGAGCTCGATAGTTTTTGCTCTAGTGCTTCACTTATATCTTTTAGAGCACGGCGGTGGCTTATTTTTGTAGAAATTGCTAGTCTCTCATGCTTCACTTATATTATTTTGAGAGTCTTTAGAACAGCATGGTATTTTCTATGGTTATAAAATTGGTCCTAGAATGGTAGGCATCCAAGTTGGGTATAATAAAAACTATCATAGGAAGTGAATTGGATGCTATGGTCAATTTGATAATTGAAAATTGTTTTGAGATAGGGAGGTAGTGATATTAAAGTCATGCTAGTTGGGTGATTATGAAGTTAAAGAATGCTTGTGTTGAAGTTAGCAAGTCCCATAGCATGCACGTATGGTTAAAGTTGTGTAACAAATTTGAAACATGAAGTATACCTGGCTTGTGCATCCTTATGAGTGGCGGTCGGGGACGAGCGATGGTCTTTTCCTACCAATCTATCCCCCTGGGAGCATGCGCGTAGTACTTGATTTTTGATGACTTCTAAATTTTTGCAATAAGTATATGAGTTCTTTTGACTAATGTTGAGTCCATGGATTATATGCACTTTTACCTTTCCACCATTGCTAGCCTCTTCGGTACCGTGCATTGCCCTTTCTCACCTTGAGAGTTGGTGCAAACTTCGCCGGTGCATCCAAACCCCGTGATACGATACGCTCTATCACACATAAACCTCCTTATATCTTCCTCAAAACAGCCACCATACCTACCTATTATGGCATTTCCATAGCCATTCCGAGATATATTGCCATGCAACTTTCCACCGTTCCGTTTATCATCATCATGACATACTTTACTTTTGTCATATTGCCATTGCATGATCATGTAGTTGACAACGTATTTGTGGCAAATCCACCATGAATTATTTTTCATACATGTCACTCTTGATTCATTGCACCATCCCGGTACACCGCCGGAGGCATTCATATAGAGTCATATCTTGTTCTAGTTTTGAGTTGTAATTCATATGTTGTAATCAATAGAAGTGTGATGATCATCATTATTAGAGCATTGCCCAAAAAGAAAAGAAAAAGAAAGGCCAACAGAAAAAAAGGAAGGCCCAAAAAAAGAAAAAAAAGAAAAAAAAGAAAAAGGAAAATAAATAAAAAGGGCAATGTTACTATCTCTTTTTCC
Source organism: Triticum dicoccoides (assembly GCF_002162155.2). Classification (NCBI taxonomy): domain Eukaryota; kingdom Viridiplantae; phylum Streptophyta; class Magnoliopsida; order Poales; family Poaceae; genus Triticum; species Triticum dicoccoides. The sequence continues at coordinate 148,922,124 of NC_041385.1, forward strand.
ACACTTGTGCTTCAAAGTAGCACCTTGTTCTTCATGTAGTGAGTCTCGTATATTGTGCTTCAAAGTAGCACCATGTTTTTCATATAGTGAGTCTCATAAGTTGTCTTTTTCATACTAGTGGGAATTTTTCATTATAGAACTTGGCTTGTATATTCCTACGATGGGCTTCCTCAAATGCCCTAGGTCTTCGTGAGCAAGCAAGTTGGATGCACACCCACTAGTTTTCTTTTGTTGAGAATTCATTTATAGCTCTAGTGCATCCGTTGCATGGCAATCCCTACTCCTCATGTTGACATCAATTGATGGGCATCTCCATAGCCCGTTGATTATCCTCGTCAATGTGAGACTTTCTCCTTTTTTTGTCTTCTCCACACAATCCCCATCATCATATTCTATTCCACCCATAGTGCTATATCCATGGCTCACGCTCATGTATTTCGTGAAGGTTGAAAAAGTTTGAGATTATTTAAGTATGAAACAATTTCCTGGCTTGTCATCGGGGGTATAGAAGTTGGGAACATCTTTGTGTGACGAAAATGAAGCATAGCCTAACTATATGATTTTGTAGGGATGAAATTTCTTTTGCCATGATATTTTGAGAAGAAATGATTACTTTGATTAGTATGCTTGAAGTGTTACTATTTCTTTTATCAATATGAACTTATATTTTGAATCATTTGGATATGAACATTCATGCCACAATAAAGAAAATTACATTAGAATTATGATTGGTAGCATTCCACATCAAAAGTTCTCTTTTTATCATTTACCTACTCAAGGACGAGCAGGAATTAAGCTTGGGGATGCTTGATACGTCTCCAACGTATCTATAATTTTTTATTGTTCCATGCTATTATATTACCCCTTATGGATGTTTATGGGCTTTATTTTACACATTTATATCATTTTTTGGGACTAACCTACTAACCGGAGGCCCAGCCCGTATCCGTCGAGCAGCAGGGCACAAACGAGCGCTAGTGCAAAAATAATGTTGGCGCATGCCTCTTTGCAACACCTTTGTAATGAATAATGGTCCTGCGAAAAAATACCACAGACCGGAGTATTTATTCTCAAATAATTTAATATGTGCTAATAAGATATATAAAAAGGATAGCACCTGGTATACTTTGTTAGATGAACACGGATGGTTACCTTCCCCCCTTCTTCTCTTTTTTTTCAATTAGTGCAAACGCATGGGAAGAGAGCAGCCTCCAGGGCCGTGGGCGGCTCCGTGCTTGTTATAGCTGAGGCAGTCTGACAAGGCAGAGGTCGGCGACTGACGGCGGCCTCTTGGCATGGACACAGAAGAAGCAGAGAGCAGCAGCGGCTCAGCGGAGGTGTCGGCGGGTCACGACACAGGTGGAGAACAACGGCTTGACACCGGTCGGCTAAGGGCCTCGATGGCTGAGGTGGCAGACGCTCGGGGCAAGGTTGCGGTCCTTAGCAGTGGTCGACCGCAGGCGGCTCAATGATTGATGATGCTAGTAGTGTAGCCACGCCATAGTATAGTAGTGTTTATTTCTTTACACTGAATCCCTTAGTTGGAGTCCTCACATCTTGTCTTCAATGGTAAACCTGGTAGTTCTTTGAGCAGATGTAACAGTTTGACCAGTTGTACTAGTTGGCTGATAGTCTTTACGTGAGATGCAGATAATATATCACCAGATGTTGGCTTCTATCTTCTTGTGTGACAGCAGCGAAAACTCACGGGGCAGAGGTAGAGCCGGCCATGGTGGTTTGTGGTAATGGTGGATGGAAGAACCGGCCACTGAACCGGCCACTGATGCAAAATCATTTTCCCGTGAAGGGCGAGGCGAGGTCGCGCGATGGCCGGCTCGGCTCGCGGGCGGTTTACAACGGTGACGGCCACTAGGCGGTGGAGGGACCTCAGCAGCAGTGGAGGCTGAGGAGTCCCGTGGTAGAAGCAGGGCCAAGGCAACCCGGAAGTGGTTGTAGGGGCGGCTCAATGCAAGGGCCCGTAGCGGCATGCGGCGTGAAGGCAAAGGCAGCGACAGCTCGTGCCATGGCTGTAGAAACCCCTGGCAAGGTGGCTGTAGCGACTTGGCCAGTGGCGGCTTGCGGTGAGTGAGGGAGTCCTAGATTAGGGGGTATCCGGACAGCTGGACTGTGTACAACGTCCGGACTATTGAAGCGTGAAGATACAAGACTCAAGACTTCGGCCCGTGTCCGGATGGGACTCTCCTTGGCGTGGAAGGAAAGCTTGGTGATCCGGATATTGTGTTTCCTTTCTTGTAACCGACTCCATGTAAACCCTAGCCCTCTCCGATGTCTATATAAACCGGAGAGGTTGGTCCTTAGAAGGCCGATCACAATTACAATCATACCATCATAGGCTAGCTCTTAGGGTTTAGCCTCTACGATCTCGTGGTAGATCTACTCTCGTACTACCCATATCATCAATATTAATCAAGCAGGAAGTAGGGTTTTACCTCCATCGAGAGGGCCCGAACCTTGGTAAACATTTGTGTCCCTTGCTTCCTATTACCATCAGCCTTGACGCACAGAACGGGACCCCCTACCCGAGATCCGCCGGTTTTGACACCGACAGTGAGGAGGCGATGACTTAGCGGAGGCCCGGCGTGAAGCGGAGCAAGGCGGTCCACCATGATAGAAGCGGCGACTCAGGGGTGTCGTGCTGCGGGAGAGGCGGAGGCATGGCGTGAGGCAGCCGACGCAGGTGGAACCTCATGCGAGAACATGTCAGGATGGTCAGCCGCGAGCCTGGACATGCCATTGATATGTCTCCAACGTATCTATAATTTTTTATTGTTCCATGCTATTATATTACCCCTTTTGGATGTTTATGGGCTTTATTTTACACATTTATATCATTTTTGGGACTAACCTACTAACCGGAGGCCCAGCCCGTATTGCTGTTTTTTTGCCTATTTCAGTATTTTGAAGAAAAGGAATATCAAACGGAATGAAACCTTCGGGAGCGTGATTTTTGGAACGAACGTGATCCATAGGACTTGGAGTGCAAGTCAAGAAGCAGCCAAGGCCTCCACGAGATAGGAGGGCGCCCCCCTATAGGGCGCGCCTCCCTGTCTCGTGGGCCCCTCGGGCAGCCACCGATGTACTTCTTCCTCCTATATAAGCCTACGTACCCCAAAAACATCCAGGGAGCCACCGAAACACAATTTCCACCGTCGTAACCTTTTGTATCCGCGAGATCTCATCTTGGAGTCTTCGTCGGCACTCTGCCGGAGGGGGAATCGACCATGGAGGGCTTCTACATCAACATCCTTGCCCCTCCGATGAGTTGTGAGTAGTTTACCATAGACCTACGGGTCCATAGTTATTAGCTAGATGGCTTCTTCTCTCTTTTTGGATCTCAATACAATGTTCTCCCCCTCTCTTGTGGAGATCTATTAGATGTAAACTCTTTTTGCGGTGTGTTTGTCGAGATCCGATGAATTGTGGGTTTATGATCAAGTTTATCTATGAACAATATTGGAATCTTTTCTGTATTCTTTTATGTATGATTGAGTTATCTTTGCAAGTCTCTTCGAATTATCAGTTTGGTTTGGCCTACAAGATTGATCTTTCTTGCCATGGGAGAAGTGCTTAGATTTGGGTTCAATCTTGCCGTGTCCTTTCCCAGTGACAATAGTGGCAGCAAGGCACGTATTGTATTGTTGCCATCGAGGATAACAAGATGGGGTTTATATCATATTGCTTGAGTTTATCCCTCTACATCATGTCATCTTGCTTAATGCGTTACTCTGTTCTTTATGAACTTAATACTCTAGATGCAGGCAGGAGTCGGTCGATGTGTGGAGTAATAGTAGTAGATGCAGGCAGGAGTCGGTCTACTTTTTGCGGACGTGATGCCTATATACATGATCATGCCTAGATAATCTCATAATTATTCGCTTTTCTATCAATTGCTCGACAGTAATTTGTTCACCCACCGTAATACTTATGCTATCTTGAGAGAAGCCACTAGTGAAACCTATGGCCCTCGGGTCTATCTCCTATCATATTTGCTTCCAATCTAGTTTTATTTGCATCTTTACTTTTTGCATCTATATTATAAAATACCAAAAATATATTTATCTTATAATACTATCTTTATTAGATCTCACTTTCGCAAGTGGCCGTGAAGGGATTGACAACCCCTTTATTGCGTTGGTTGTGAGTTCTTTGTTTGTTTGTGTAGGTGCGTGATACGTCTCCAACGTATCTATAATTTTTGATTGCTCCATGCTACTTTATCTATTGTTTTGGACTATAATGGGCTTTATTTTCCACTTTTATATTATTTTTGGGACTAACCTATTAACCGGAGGCCCAGCCCAGAATTGCTGTTTTTTTGCCTATTTCAATATTTCGAAGAAACAGAATATCAAACGGAGTCCAAACGGAATGAAACCTTCGGGAACGTGATCTTCTCACCAAACGTGATCCAGGAGACTTGGACCCTACTCCAAGAAGCACCAGAGGCGGTCACGAGGGTGGAGGGCGCCCCCCTGGGCGCGCCCCCTACCTCGTGGGCCCCCTGACGCTCCACCGACGTACTCCTTCCTCCTATATATACCTACGTACCCCCAATAGACCAAAGACGGAGCCAAAAACCTAATTCCATCGCCGCAACCTTCTGTATCCACGAGATCCCTCTTGGGGCCTATTCCGGAGCTCCGCTGGAGGGGCCATCCACCACGGAGGGCTTCTACATCAACACCATAGCCTCTCCGATGAAGTGTGAGTAGTTTACTTCAGACCTTCGGGTCCATAGCTAGTAGCTAGATGGCTTCTTCTCTATTTTTGGATCTCAATACAATGTTCTCCCCCTCTCTCGTGGAGATCTATTCGATGTAATCTTCTTTTTGCGGTGTGTTTGTTGAGACCGATGAATTGTGGGTTTATGATCCAGCTTATCTATGAATAATATTTGAATCTTTTCTGAATTCTTTTATGTATGATTGAGTTATCATTGCAAGTCTCTTTGAATTATCCGTTTGGTTTGGCCAACTAGATTGGTAGTTCTTGCAATGGGAGAAGTGCATGGCTTTGGGTTCAATCTTGCGGTGTCCTTACTCAGTGATAGAAAGAGTTGCAAGGCACGTATTGTATTGTTGCCATCGAGGATAACAAGATGGGGTATTTATCATATTGCATTAATTTATTCCTCTACATCATGTCATCTTGCTTAAGGCGTTACTCTGTTTTTAACTTAATACTCTAGATGCATGCTGGATAGCGGTCGATGAGTGGAGTAATAGTAGTAGATGCAGAATCGTTTCGGTCTACTTGTCTCGGACCTGATGCCTATATACATGATCATACCTAGATAACCTCATAACTATGCTCAATTCTATCAATTGCTCAACAGTAATTTGCTCACCCACCATAGAATACTTTTGCTCTTGAGAGAAGCCACTAGTGAAACCTATGGCCCCCGGGTCTATTCTCATCATATCAATCTCCATCACTTTATTTACTTGCTTTGCTTTTACTTTTCACTTTGCATCTTTATACCAAAAATACCAAAAATATTATCTCTATCAGATCTCACTCTCTTAAGTGACCGTGAAGGGATTGACAATCCCTAAGCGTTGGTTGCGAGTTGCTATCGTGTTGTGCAGGTACGAGGGACTTGCGCGTGACCTCCTACTGGATTGATACCTTGGTTCTCAAAAACTGAGGGAAATACTTACGCTACTGTGCTACATCATCCTCTCCTTTTCGGGGAAAACCAACGCAAGCTCAAGACGTAGCAGTGCGTGGGACTTTTGAGGAGCCTCCTACTGGATTGATACCTTGGTTCTCAAAAACTGAGGGAAATACTTACGCTACTGTGCTGCATCATCCTCTCCTCTTCGGGGAAAACCAACGCAAGCTCAAGATGTAGCAATGCGTGGGACTTTTGAGGAGCCTCCTACTGGATTGATACCTTGGTTCTCAAAAACTGAGGGAAATACTTACGCTACTATTGCTGCATCACCCTTTCCTCTTCAAGGAAAACCAATGTAAGCTCAAGACGTAGCAGCCATCTCAGCTTCCTCCATGCAGCAGACGTACTTGTCCTTCAGGTTGTACAAAGAGACTTGCTCGAACAACACCACAGGGCATGCAAATTTGAAGAATAAAAAATAGCTCTGTAGCCTGCATGTGATGACAAGGAGTATTAGTGGAAAGTCATATTTGATGATTGGGTTTGCTTCAGTCTTCATGCAGACTGAGGTGGCCAAGGAGGCGGCTCGTGGCAGAAGTGGCGCACCGGTAACACAGCTCGAAGCGCACCATGGCAGTTTGAGGCAGCAAGGTGCTGCGACGACTTGCAGGCTATGGGCGGGTCAACTCAGAGGCGGCTAGCAGTGGCCGCAATGGCTGTGGAGGTAGAAAACGACTTGGAAACACCAGACCACAGCGACTTAATGGCCAACGCTGCTCGGGGACAACTTGTGCCAGCTCTTTAGAAAAGTAACTTTCTCCCGTACGGGTCCTTCCATGCTCATTAAGGAAAACACTGTAATCCTTGTCCACTTCAAAAGATAATATCCAGTTGTATTTGATGAACTGCGTCCGACTAGTAGTAGGCAAATTTTCAATTCTTTGAGTGACTCTGAGAATACTTTCTCCATTGTTGTTGATGATTGCTCGATGACTCCAACCGTACCAGCTTTGGTGAGTTATAGATTCAAGCTTAACACACCAGTGGAAAAAGGCTATAGTAGAAATCGTCGATGTCGGCGACTCATGGTGGCGCACAAGCGTAACCCTAATTTTCTCTTGAGCTTTCAATCTCGCCGATCTTAAACCTGGACTGATGAACTTGAAGCTTATGCAAATCCTTTCAAACCGGCTCTTCTTCATTCGGAAAATTGCAAACTGCTCGATCCCTGGGAGAAATCCCTCCAAGAACTCAACACCATCATGCGCAGGCCCCACGGTGGGCGCCAACTGTCGTGACAATTCCACGACAGTTTCCAGTGCACTCACATGACCATAATGCCCTTTGGTCAAATGACCACATATGTTGTTCTTGGTGGTTGAGTCCAATTGTGTAAACCTCTTGACATCAGCAGCGGTGACACCTTCATCGATGTTGGGAACGCCTGCCTTGATGACATACCAGAGGTCAATGTCAATGGCTTCAAGATGCATGCACATCTTATTCTTCCAGTAGGAGTAATCAGTGCCAAGACTGGGCACACAGCGGAGACCTTGATTATCCCGGTAGTTGACATAGCTAAAACTCCAGGTGGTTAAACCGAATCACAACAAGGGAGCACCTTGCTCTGATACCAATTAAAAATGCTAGTTATCGACTAGAGGGGGGTGAATAGGTGATTTTTATGAAAGTCTTCAAAACACGAGGTCTTTGAAGACAAACTGTTAATATGAACCTATATGATATGCAGCGAAAGACGAACTACACTAGAGAATGAAGGAAATATGCCCTAGAGGCAATAACAAAGTTGTTATTTATATTTCCTTATATCATGATAAATGTTTGTTATTCATGCTATAATTGTATTAACCAAAACTTAGTATATGTGTGAAAACATAGACAAAACAAAGTGTCCCTAGTATACCTCTACTTGACTAGCTCGTTAATTAAAGATGGTTATGTTTCCTGACCATAGAGATGTGTTGTCATTTGATGAACGAGATCATATCATTAGAGAATGATGTGATGGATAAGACCCATCCGTTAGCTTAGCATAATGATCCTTAAGTTTTATTGCTATTGCTTTCTTCATGACTTATACATGTTCCTATGACTATGAGATTATGCAACTCCCGAATACTGGAGGAACACCTTGTGTGCTATCAAACGTCACAACATAACTGGGTGATTATAAAGATGCTCTACAGGTGTCTCCGAAGGTGTTTGTTGGGTTGGCATAGATCGAGATTAGGATTTTTCACTCTGTGTATCGGAGAGGTGTCTTTGGGCCCTCTCGGTAATGCTCATCACTATAAGCCTTGCAAGCAAAGTGACTAATGAGTTCGTTACGGGATGATGCATTACAGAACGAGTAAAGAGACTTTCCGATAATGAGATTGAACTAGGTACGATGATACTGACTGTGGGGGTCCTGGATTAGGGGGTCCTCGGGCGTCTGGTTTACTGATGTTGGCTGGACTGATGGGCCATCAAGATACAAGACCGAAATCTTTTCCCGTATCCGGTGGGGACTCTCGCATGCGTGGATGGCAAGTATATGTGTCCAGATATATTATTCCTCTATGTAAAACTGACTTTGTACAAACCCTAAGCCCCTCCGGTGTCTATGTAAACCGGAGGGTTAGAGCGGAGGCAGGATCACAACATTGCTAGGCTAGCTATCTAGGGTTAGCCAAACCGATCTCTTGGTAGATCAACTCTTGTAACCTCTATACCCTCGAATATAATCAAGCAGGAGTAGGGTTTTACCTCCATTAAGAGGGCCCGAACCTGGGTAAACATTTTGTCCCTTCTCCATTGTTACTATCGATCCTCAGACGCACAGCTTGGCCCCCCTACCCGAGATCTGCCGGTTTTGACACCAACATTGGTGCTTTGATTGGGAGCTCCGCTGTATCATCGGCAGAAGGATCAATGGCTCACCTCTTCGTCAACAGTGACGCTGCGGCCAGGGAGATTTGTCTTCCTGAGCAGGTTTTGTGATCGGTGGCTTTGTGCTTCAAGCCAACTCGATCGAACGCCTTGAGGAAGTCGATAGTTACGCCCTCGGCCATCAAATCAGGTTTGGAAACCTAAATTACATTGCTGACATCCGAGGAGATCTAGTTCTTGATGGGTTTGTGGCCTCGACCACTACAGTGTCCCATCCAAGAAGAATTTTCGGATCCCCTGTTAGATCCCGTCCATGGGTCAACACCCACCCCGGCCTTAGATCTGGGCAAGTCTCATCGTCCGAAGAAGGGAGCGTAAACCCTGCCGGACTTCTTCCCCTTATCAAACTTCCTACCTAAGACCCAGACGCAGGCTTAGACTTGGCCCTGGGCAACCATTCCAAACTGCCGAGGTCTGCGCTTAGCAAGTCCGATCAGGCGCTTCATGCCGCATATAGAGCGGCAGACCCGCAGTTTCCGCTCCCGCTCTTAGATGAAGCATTGGGTCTAATGCGGTCTCTCACCATCACAGAGGCTTTACCTCTGAACTACACCCAGCTCGGACTGGGGACTGAGAGAGGGGAATTTTACGCCGCACTCACCACCCACTTGATAGCCATTGTCGAGGACTTAACTGACATGCTAGATTATGCGTCCGAAGACATCAACGGTATGCACAACGATGCCGACACGGAACCAAGCCAAGTCCCACCTGCCACGGGGCATTGGACGGCCACCTCAACCTATGATGTGTACATGGTGGACACTCCGAAGAACGATGAGGAGAAACCAAGCCCAGATGAGGACAAACCTGTCGATAAACCACCAAAGCGCCAACATCAGCGGCGTCGCTCATGATCGCGTTGGGTGAGGGATAGTAATACCAGCACCAGAGACAACAAGACTCTGAATGGCGCTAAAGATGTTGAACACCTTATCGAGCCCACATCCGAACATGACGAGCGGGAAGAAGGTGAGCACTGTCCCGAACGTGCCGACAATGAAGATGAGGAGGACAACAACTACATGCCAGAATCCGAAGAGGAGGCCAGCCTCGGTGACGAAGACTTCATCATCCCAAAGGAACCCCCCGACCAAGAACTCTTTAAGCGACAGCTCATTGCTACAGCTCGGAGCCTGAAGAGGAAGCAGCAGCAGCTCAGAGAAGAGCAAGACACGCTGACCGAAAGGTGGATTAAGGTCCTGGCTGCTGAGGAACACGACTAAGAGCGACCTGTAAGAAGCTACCCTAGGCGCAAGCTGCTGCCTCAATTCAACGACGAAGTCCTTGAACCAATACTGTCGAAATACAATCAGGCAGACCAACCAGACCGACCACCACGTGGACGGGATAAAGCGGCATATCAAGCCGAATACCAACCACCGCCCCCTCGCTGAAGAGGGAGGGAGACTGCAGCCGTGGGCTATACATATGACTTGCAACACGACCTAGCCTATAAAGCTGGTCAGATCCGACCAATCTATGGATCAAGGGGACATGCCCCCACGAGAGATAATGGCTATGAAGCCCGGCGTGACGACCACTACCATGTTCGGGATCAGTATCGAACCTAGATGCCAGCCGATCTCCGCCACACATCGCCAGATATAGAGGAGCCGCACACCCCTTATGCTATACTAATGAGGTTATGGAACATCAATTTTCGTAAGGGTTTAAACCCGTAAACATCGAGCCATATGATGGAATGATGGATCGGGCCATCCGGATTGAAGGCTTCCTTCTCCACATTCATATGGCTCGAGGAGATGACCTCCACGCCATTAAATATCTCCCTCTGAAGTTGAAGGGACCAGCACGACATTGGCTAAACAGCCTCCCAGAAAACTCCATTGGAACCTGGGAAGACTTGGAAGACGCCTTTAGGGCTAACTTCCAAGGCACTTATGTCTGGCCACCGGATGCGGATGACTTGAGTCACATAATTCAGCAGCCAGGTGAATCAGCCCGCAAGCTCTGGAATTAGTTCTTAACTAAAAAGAACCAGATCATAGACTGTCCAGACACCGAATCCTTAGCGCCTTTAAGCACAGCGTCCGTGACGAATGGCTTGCCCGGCACCTTGAGCAGGAAAAGCCAAAGACCATGGCAGCAGTAACGACACTCATGACTCGCTTCTGTGTGGGTGAAGACAGCTGGCTGGCTCGTAGAAGCAACAACTCAGGCAACCCTGACACCTCTGAAGTACGGGATGGCAATGGCAAACCTCGCCGTAATAAAAACAAACATCAGAACAATAGTACCGACAATGCAGATGATACGACAGTCAATGCCGGATTCCGCGGTCCTAAGTCCGGTCGGCGGAAGAAATCTTTTAAAGGTAGAAAGGATGGGCCATCCAGCTTGGACAAAATCCTCGAGAGGCCCTGCCAGATTCATGGCACACCCGATAAACCTACAAAACATACCAACAGGGACTGTTGGGTCTTCAAGCAGGCCGGTAAGTTAAATACCGAACACAAGGGAAAAGGGCCTCCAAGCGAAGACGAGGATGAGCCCCGTCAGCCGAACACCGGGGGTCAAAAGCAGTTTCCCCCCGAGGTGAGGATAGTGAATATGATATATGTCACTCACATCCCTAAAAGGGAGCGCAAACGCGCATTAAGGGACGTCTACACCATAGAGCCTGTCGCCCCCAAGTTTAACCCATGGTCAGCATGTCCGATCACTTTTGACCATAGGGACCACCCAACTAGTATCCGTCATGGGGGTTCGGCCGCCTTGGTTCTTGATACAATCATCGACGAATACCACCTCACTAGAGTCCTTATGGATGGAGGAAGTAGCCTCAACTTGATATATCAAGATACTGTCCGAAAGATGGGGATTGACCCATCACGAATCAAGCCTAGTACCACTACCTTTAAAGGTGTGATACCAGGAGTGGAGGCCCGTTGTACGGGCTCAATCACTCTAGAGGTAGTATTCGGCTCCCCAGACAACTTCCGCAACGAGGAGTTAATCTTCGACATCGTCCCTTTCCGTAGTGGCTACCATGCACTACTCGGACAAACTGCCTTCGCCCGCTTTAACGCAGTTCCGCACTATGCTTACTTGAAGCTCAAAATGCCTAGACCTCGTGGCGTTATTACAGTCAATGGTAATATGGAGCACTCACTACGTACTAAAGAGCACACCACGGCCCTTGCAGCCATAGAGTACAATAGCCTCATCAAGCCGAATAGCTCGCTGGCCAATAAAGCCAACGACACATCCAAATGAGTCCGGTCCGCGCATAACAGCGATAAGTCAATGGATCCGGACCTTGACTAGCAGCTCGGTCTCCATCGACCGCCCCACAAGTCGTGGATTACGTACCGTGTGTACATAATTACGCACTAAAAATACCTTGGGCGGCGATGGAGGCACACGGCGGAACAAGTCCATTACATGGCTTGACCATAATCGGGCCATATATATCTTTTTCCTTTTGCCACAGGTTCATCAAGAGCCCTACTTGCAAGATGGTTGTCACAAGAGATCCTTTTAAGGCTAGCATGTCCCAACCACCACACGATCTTCTCAAAGGACTCACTACTAAGGAGGAAAGGCACAGACGTGCGACAGGGCATCGTTGGAGTTTCTTTTCCGAACTGAGGTTCTTTAGGCCCTGTGTTAGACTTCCCCTTATGTAACATTTTATCTCTTTCCGGGCATGTAATATGACCTTAGTATTGAACGACATTGTCTGTCATCACAATATCAATAAAGATATAAAGGGCACAGATGACTACCACCTTCTTGGTTGGGTGTTAGATTTTTACTTTGTCATCTGTGCTATTCCTTATATACGACTGACACAAGTGGTTCGACACGGTCTTCATACCAGGGGCTGTACTCGGCCCCGCTCAATCCTTAAGTCTGAAAACCCATAGGGAACTCTTCGGCGTTCCTAGATATTTGCATTATATGCATCTGCTCTGAATCATGTCTTTGGTCTATAGTTCGGTTGCCCGGCTCCTATGTTTGCCACCTTACATTCCGCAAGTTCGGCTAAGGTAGTAAGGGAGAACTGCTGTGATTGTATTTCCGGTTCGTCCGGTCAAGTACCTTAGTAGAGAAAGCCAAAAATTGACTGTCATGATAAGCGAGAGCGGATCAACGATCCAGTGACTTAGTGTTATACTATGAATAATTTGCGATTTATGTCATGTTATACGAGGGGCTTGGTTTTTGAGCAGCCATGTTGCAAAGGCATCACACTCTGGATTGCCGATCATGCAATGAGGGGCTACATAATTAGTGCCACCAATGGACTCTTATGGCTAAAATTAAAGTGCTAAAACCGTATAGTCTGATTGCCTGGTTTATTTCGCAAAATGCCTCATACATTGCACCAAGATGTCAGATAAAATGTTGTCGTGCATTCCCGAACACCCCTGTAGCATCTACGTGGGGGCTGAAGCCGATGACTGGTAAACTTCCAGACATATCAACAGCTAATAGGAGGATAAACTGATAATAAAGCATAATCATATTTATCATACATTACGAGTTCATTACATCACTCTTACAAACAGGAGACAACTACTCAAACATTATGTCCTTGGAGCACTGGCCCTCTACAATACGGGCTCCGTCGAGGACCTCGTCGAAGTACCTCTCCGGCTGACAGTGCTCCTTTCCCTCAGGTGGCCATGCGGTTGCAACCTCGGTGGCTTTCATCTTCGCCCACTGAACCTTCACGCGGGCAAAGGCCATCCGAGCACCCTCAATACAGGATGACCGCTTAAGGGCATCAATCCGAGGGAGCGCTTCCACCAGCTTCTTCACGAGCCCGAAGTGGCTGCTGGGTACAGCTTCGGCCAGCCACAGAAGAACTATCACGTCCTTCATGGCTAGACCAGCCATCCTATGCAGCTCGGACAACTGCTTCATCTGGTCGCTCCGGGTCACTGGAAGCTCCGGCGCTAGGTACTGCGACCAGAACAGTTTCTCCATGGAGCTACCCTCTTTGGCTTGGAAGAATGCTGCGATGTCTGCAATGCTTCTTGGCAAATCGGCAAAGGCGCCTAGAGAACTCCGAACTCGGGTTAGTAAAATATATCATCTATTGGTATACTTACTTTGCATAATAAAGGCCTTACCAGCCGCAATACGCCTCGCCTCCTGGATTTCCTAGCAAGCATCCTGGGCATTAGTTCGGGCTTCCTTCAGGTTCTCACTGGCTTTGGCGAGCTCGGAGGCCTGTTTCGAGCTCGTCTGCTCCAAGGACTCGCATCTAGCAATGGCGTCCTTGAGCTCTTTTTCAACCTCACCCCCCACACCTCATGTTGTTGGCGGGTGGTCTTCTCCTCCTCTAAGCTTTCGATCAGCTTGTCTACATCCGCCTTGCTTGCCTCTGCCTCCTTCTTGGCTTCGGCAAGGGCACATTTGAGGGACTCGACCTCATCAGTGCCAACTGCAAGCACAGTAAAAACATTTCTTAGTATGTCATCAAACGATCACAATATCTATGCTTGGGGACTTATACTCAATGTACGAATACCTTGCGTCTCCACAAACCGCTTATTTATACGGACAACCTCTTTATCAGCCAGTCGAAGCTTCCGAGTGAGTTCGGCAACTTCGGCGGACTGGGCGCTCGCCGTCAGCAGGGAAGCTTGTTGGATAATAGAATGTCACCTCTCCCGAACACTATGTGATCCTTTGTCCGGCTTCTGCAAAACCGGACAGAGTCTCAGGGGCTACTATCTACACATAGGTATATCTATTTATTGAAATCGGTTAGAAAATTACATTGCATACCTCGAAGCCTGTTAACAAGCTGGCAAAGGCTTCGTTCGGCCCGCTTTTGGCGAACTGAATCTTCTCATCCACCACACCCATAAGGGTGCGGTGCTCCTCCACGATGGAAGCACGACGAAGCGTTTCCGTCAAATTATTCGGTGCTTCTGGATTCATGGAGGTCGCCGGCGGAGTCGACCCTTCCCCCTTCTTCAAAGGGGGTCACTCGCTGGATTTCGGAACCATATGAGTTTCCTAAATAGCGTGCGACTGGGGGCCGGATTGGTCATGCCCCCCATCCTCAGTCTCCATGGGGGTTGGCCCCCCATGTCTTCGGCAGCCGAGGCATTACCCTCTGGCGCTGCCCTGACGACCTTCTGCACCTCTTCATTACCTGGAGGGGCCCTCCAGGACACAACTTCGGTGTCGTCTGGAGCAGTAGGCGGGGAGGCTCGCGGAGGCGTCTCGCTCTCCACCATCCTCGGCTCCAGTGAATTCCTCGGAGATGATGTTTGAGGGAGGTCGCAGGCCAGACTGAAACGCACAGTACAACATGTTAAAAACGATAATTGTAAACGCCAAGGTATGTAAGGCATCTGGAGAAACTTACGATTCGGCCAGGGGCTTCGACCTGGGGCGGTACTCGGGGATGACTTCGGCATCCGAATCCGAGTTGTCTGTGTGGGATACTCTCCCCCTTTTTGATGCCTCCGCTTCTGGGTCTATGGAGGCCGCCCTTTTCTTCCTCCTCCCCTTAGGGGGAGAGTTGATCTCTTCCTCCTCCTCCTTCTCATCTTCATCTCCCTCGTGGGAGGAGAGGGCTTCAGACTCCCCGGACATAGTATCCGAGGGACCTTTTCGGCAGGGGCCGTCTTTCGCCTCCTTGCCCTTCTTCTTGGTCTTCTTTTCCGGTGCCTGGTACGGCATCAGAACCAACATCCTCGTCTGCAGAGGATCAGTAGGGATTTTAGGCAGCGGAGCCGGACACTTGATCCTCTCCGCCTTCTTCGTCCAACCCTGTTTGAAATATGAGAGTTTCAATACACCCCTATGACATCCGGATCGAGTCATGTTCGGAAATTAAAAACTTACTGGAGTCGCTGGGTGAGCGCAGTCGAGGCCGATGTCGTCGGCCGTCTCCGGCCACAACTTCTGCTTTTGGGCCTTGAAAAGTAGGCTCCAGTTGTCTTCGTGTGTCGTGCCGAAGAATCATTGCAGGGTCCGTGGCCCTTCTGGATTAAACTCCCACATGCGGAGAGGTCGGTGCTGGCAGGGAGGATCCGACGGAATAGCATCACCTGGACCATGCCGGTGAGGTCGGTGTCCCTCTTTATGATGTTATTGATGCGCTTTTGCAGCATCGTCACCTCGTCTGCTGAGCCCCAGTCCAAGCCTTTGTTGATCCATGATGCTAGCCGCATTGGGGGTCCAGATCTAAATTTAGGAGTGGCCGCCCAATTGGCGCCACGAGGTTCGGTGATGTAGAACCACTCCTGTTGCCATATTTTCATAGTCTCCACGAAAGCCCCTTTGGGCCAGGTGACCTTGGGAAGCTTTCTCACCATCGCGCCTCTGCAGTCCGCGTGCTCCCCGTCCACCACCTTTGGCTTCACGTTGAACACTTTAAGCCAAAGGCCAAAGTGGGGGGGGGGATGCGGAGGAGCACCTCGCACACGACGATAAACGCCGATATGTGGAGGAATGAGTTTGGTGCTATATCATGGAAATCTAGCCCGTAATTGAACATGAGGCTGTAGAAAAAAGGGTTAAGTGGAAACCCTAGTCCACGAAGGAAGTGGGGGATAAATACCACCCTTTCGCTAGGCTCAGGTGGGGATGACTTGCTTCTTGGCAGGGATCCTGTACGCGATGTCCGTACTCAGGTATCCCGCATCCTGGAGCTCCTTGATGTCCTTCTCCCTCACGAAGGAGGCTTCCCACTTGCCCTGGAGGTCGGATCCAGACATGCTTGGAGAGGTTGATGGCAGTGGGAGGTTTCAAGGGTCGGGCGCTAGAGCTCGGAGATAGGGAGGCAGGGGAAGGAAGAAGGCGTGGGATGGAAAATATGTATCTTACCCCGATTATAAGCCGTGAATGCCAAGCGCTCGCCTCCCTAGCTTTAAAACCTCGTCTTTTCCCAATGTGGCTATGCACCACAGTCGGTTGGGTTACCCAGATATCATTGATATGCAATCCCGTATTTAGTGGGCACGATCTCTGTTTTTGACAAGACGTGCCAATGAGGTGTGGCCTCGAAACACGGAACGCGGGGTGTGAAAACAGTTCAAAATGCTGAAAGGTCAAGTCTGATGCTTCGCCAGAAAAGTTGTCAGTAAAAGACACTGTTCTCCTTTTTTTATTATATGCACATCTTGCCTTTGCGGCTGAGGGTTGTGTTTGTTGCAAAAAGCCGGTACCATTCTTTTTGCAGAGGGAAGCCGGTGTGTATTCTTTGAGGAACCCGCCTTGCAATGCCGAAGACAATCTGAGCGCCGAGCATATCAACATTGAGGAGTGGTCCAGGGGCTACTGTGGGAGTCCTGGATTAGGGGGTCCTCGAGCATCCAGTCTACTGATGTCACTACAAAAAAAAGACACATCCGTGACATTTTGGGCCACACGAATTTTTTTTCTGTCATACATATGACACTTCTATGACGATAATTGTGACAGAACCCGGTATGATCATAGATGTGGTGGGCTCCTACTTCTATGACAACAAATCATGACAGAAAAAATGTTTTCGTCCTGGGCGGGCTGGAGACGCAGCTGCATGACATTCTTTGGGCCGTCCATGACGGAAAAAACCGTGGTAGAAGCGAGGGGTAGGAAAATTTCGGGGAGTTGCCGGTTACGGTGGGAGGTCGGGGGCCGAGCGATGCGCGTTTCTCTCATACACGTACAAGCGTGTGTGTGAGGCGTTGGCTCTAACTGAACCCGAGCGAGGCGTTGGGCTCTAACTGAACCCGAGCGATTGCACTTCAGGCTACACGTTACTGAACCCGAGCGATCGATCGATGGCTGTTAACTGAACCCGATCGAGCGATTCCTTCGCTACTGCTGCTAACTGAAACCGATCGATTGGATGAACA
>NC_041385.1:148940019-148947746 GCF_002162155.2 Triticum dicoccoides
CCGTGGTGTGGAGGGTTGGATGAACAGTAGATGGTGGAGGGGCGGCCGTGGAGGGGTGGTTGAACAGGACCCCGTGGTGTGGAGGGCTGGATGAACAGTAGACGGTGGAGGGCTGGATGAACAGTAGACGATGGAGGGGTGGTTGAACAGTATCCTGGAGTAGCGCGCGGTGGAGACTGGATGAACAGGATCCCGTGGAGGCTGGAGGAGGTTGACGGTAGCCCGTGGAGGCTGGAGGAGGTCGATGGTGGAGATGAACAGTATCCCGTGGAGTCCCGTTTTACGGTACGCCACACCCCTCCTGATGAACAGGACCCCCGTTTCGACCGTAGGAGGTCCGTTTCCTCTGTTTTGCGGTACGCCACACTCCTCCCATCAACAGGACCCCCGTTTCGACCGTAGGAGGTCCGTTTCCTCCGTTTTGCGGTACGCCACACCCCTCCCGATCAACAGGACCCCCGTTTCGACCGTAGGAGGTCCGTTTCCTCCATCTTGCGGTACGCCACACCCCTCCCGATCAACTGGACCCCGTTCCGAACATGGCCGGTCGAACACAAGGCCGTTTCCTCCGTTCTGCAGTACGCCAGGCCTCGTTTCCATTGCCTGCTCCGTCCAAGCCGGTTGGCTCCCACGCGTTCCGTTGCCTCCCGATGAACACGACGCATTCCGTTGCCTCCCCATGAACACGACGCATTCCGTTGCCTCCCCATGAACACGACACATTCCGTTGCCTCCCCATGAACATGACGCATTCTGTTGCC
Organism: Triticum dicoccoides; assembly: GCF_002162155.2. NCBI lineage: Eukaryota > Viridiplantae > Streptophyta > Magnoliopsida > Poales > Poaceae > Triticum > Triticum dicoccoides. Next base: position 148,940,781 of record NC_041385.1, read on the forward strand.
TCCCCATGAACACGAGCCCTCGCCGTACGTATGCGCGACTAGGCGTTTGAGACCCCGCTCGTATGTACACATACGTGGCTGTATTTTATTTCTTGCACCCGGCCGCTGTACGTACGTGTACATGCTACGTGCGCGCCTCTACTACAACACGTGCGCGCCTCTACTACGACACGTGCGCGCCTCTACATCGACCAGTATGTACGTACACGTTCGGGACCAGGATGACAACGCTACGTACGCTTCGACCATGTGGGTCCCGACTGTCACGCACTTCCTTGCCTGCGAAGATGTAGCTGGTGGGTCCCAGCAGTCAGGGGGGCAAATCGTTTTGTTTTTTTTTGCCCGGACGCACTTCCTTGCATGCAAAGGTGTAGCTACTGGGTCCTAGCAGTTTGGGGGGCGAATCATTTTTTTGCACGGACGCACTTCCTTGCGTGCGAAGGTGTAGCTGGTGGGTCCCAACAGTCAGGGGGCAAATTGTTTTTCCGGACGCACTTCCTTGCGTGCGAAGATGTAGCTGGTGGGTCCCAGCAGTCAGGGGGTGAATCTTTTTTTTCGGACTCACTTCCTTGCGTGCAAAGATGTAGCTCGTGGGTCCCAGCAGTCAGGGGGCGAATCATTTTTTCGCGAAATACGATGGCCCGTCCGGTGGGTCCCCGCTGTCAGGTGGAGGAATAATTATTTTGCGCGTAATAAGGAGGCACTTCCTTGCGGCTGCCGTGGACCCAGCTGTCAGCCTCTCCACGTACAGTCCAAGTCCGATGGAAGTCGTTCCTTGACCACGCCGCGCCGAGAGCACCACGGCGGTGGATGACGACGAGGCCTAGGAAGGGGACGACGCGGAGCCGGGGATGACGCGGTAGTGGATACACACGCGGAGAGGAGTATGAGGGTTCACTGGTTCGGCTGTGCTGCCATCGCCGCAGAATAACAGGGGGTGTGGGTGAGTGGACGGATGGCCTGGCCAGCGGTGGGAGTAGTAGGGGGCGGTGAGGCCTCCGCGGCAGCACAACCGGCCACGGGAGGCAGGATTAGGCGGCACGACCGGCGCTGCTTTGGGCGGCTGGAGCAAGAAGACCAGAGGTTGAAGAAGCACGACGACCGTTGGATGGACGTCGTACGGTCACTGGAGCTAGAATCGTTTATATTGACTAAGTTGACAAAGCCCTTGGTACGTCAACTTAGTAGGCCCACAGGTCAGCTTCCGAAACGGTGCGCCCCAGATGTCAGGGGGAGGAATCATTTTTTGGGCAGGTGAAGCTAGAATATCCGAGATTGAAGAAGAAGCACGGCATCCGTTGGATGGACATCCAACGGCCACTGCTACTAGAACCATGTGTTGACTATAAGTTGATAAAGCCTTGCATACGCGTCAACTCTATTTTTTAGGGGACGCGTCAACTTAGTAATGCCAGAAGTGTGTGGCAGAGAACTTATAGCCCATTTGAGATTTTTAAGAATGTGTAGCCCATTTTTGAATTCTAATGGAATTTACTACAACCCATTTACAGTTTGTTAAAAGTACATCCCATTTACAGTTTGTTAAAAGTACAACCCATTTCAACCAACCGTTCAAAACAGAATTCAATAAAATTTCCCACATTTTGATGGGATCCGAATATTTTTATCCCGAAATTTCTAGTCAGATTATATACAATTTCAATATAAATTTATATTACGTAAAAATCCAACGAAACATTGCGCTCGCAACAATTAATGAAATTAAAATTTTCAATATTCAAAAAACAATATTTTATAAAGTAATCACTGTTTGGTGCATTTTTTTATAGTTACTGCCCAGTTTTTATAATTACATCCCATTTATTATTTCTTAAAGCCCATTTTCTTGTTAAGCATAATGCATCCCTCCTAGGAAAGATTTGCAGCCTAGCGGGGCGGAGAATAACAACTTGCCCTTGCCTGGGTATTCCTAAAAAAAAGTATAGCTGGGCTAGCCATTTTCAGCTTGAAAAAAAATAATTAATATCTGGGCTAGATATCTGGCCTGGGCTAGACGGGCCACATCCCGCCCAGTTAATACCTGCAGCGATGTTTTCGTTGTTGTTCAGAGGAGAAAAATTAATATCTGGGGTAAACATTGAAAAACTCTGCAGTGCTCACACCTCAAAAACACAAATACTGCTCGAGCTGCTTGGTCCCAGCTGTCGGCCGCTTCTTGTGCAATTCTCTCGTTTATTGACTACTCCCTCCTTTCCAGTTTATAATGCTTAGTTCAAAAATCTCACCAATCAAGGTAGATGGCGAGTGGTGGAATAATTTTTGTAGTTTTGCAAAAGCACCTAATTAATGCTATTGTTATCCTCAAAAAAATATGTTTATCAATGCATTAATTGCAATGCATGCATGCATAAAGTACATGCATTGGTCAATTTTCTCTTAATACTTGCATGCAATGATTTAATGCACCTTGGAATCTGAACATGTGATGGAAAACAACCAAATTGAGCCTTATAAAATGAAAAAACTAAAATTTTGAGATAAGCCCTATAAACCGGAAAGGAGGGACTACATAGGTTGACAATGGTGTGGGACCGTGATGTCAGGAAACCAGGAGGAAGCAAAATAAATTATAGTTATATATATATATATATATATATATAATAAGGAGGCACTTGCATACATGAGCCTATGGACCTGGTGGGTCCCCATTGTCATCCTATCCAAGTAAAGTCATCTCCTCGCCCGCGCGCACTTTCCGCCCGAAAAAGTCAGCGCCGGCCGCCCCGCTTCCCGGTGCAGGCGATTGCTCCGCCTGCAAATGACACAAGTGCCATCCGTCCATCCATCTGCCGCACACATTAATGATACACGGTTGCCGAGGCGGCTACTCTGGCGCCACACGTCTGTCCCTCCGCCTGCCCACCATTTCTATATAAACTGCTGCGCCAGCCATAGCCGCAGTCATCCGCATCCGTTCCCTTTCTCCTGTCCACACCACTACTGCCCACCATGGCTTCCTCGCGCTCCAGCGCTCTTCGGGACGGGCGGACAACAGACCATAAGGAGATGGCAGCCATTGCTACCGACCGGCTGGCCGACAGGTAGCCGGAGGACGACGACGTCCCAATGGAGAACATGGTAGTTGACGATCCGGCGCCAACCCCCTCCTCCGCGCCATCGTCGCTGGTGCATTGCACCATGACCATCGGCGAGGCCCATGCCCAATATATGGACACGGTGAGGCAGATGCGTGAGGAGCAGTTCCGGAAGGCACAGGCCGATGCCGCCTACAACCACCATCTCCTCCAGGAGCACCTGCAGGCGGAGGAGCAGATCGCCGCGGAGCAGGTGGCGCTGCTCAACTCGTACCGCTCCGCCCGCAAGGGCCGCCTCGAGCACTGGCGGTACCGCATGCGGGTGGCGGAGGCAGCGGCCACCTACAAAGAGGCTAGCAAAGAGGGCGATGAAGTGGGCAAGGCGCTATTTGGCGAGACCGAGGACGAGGCAGAGGACAATGCCGGCTCCGACGAGTCCCCGCTCTGCTGGTGCCAACAACGAGGCAGAGGACACCGCCGGCTCCGCCGAGGCCCTGCGGCGCCAACAACAAGGCAGAGGACACTGCCGGCTCTGCCGAGGCCCCGCCCCGCGAACAACGAGGCAGAGGACATCAGCGGCTCAGCCGAGGCCCCACCCTACCGGCAACGTGGGGGAGGATTTCCACCGCTCCGCTGAGGCACCGCCCACCGGCAACGAGACAGAGGACATGCTCCGCCGTGACCCCGCCCTGTGACACTCCAAATTTTTTTATTTGGTCTTCAGCAAAAACTTTGTGGTTTTTTTGAAAAGAGGCCATTTAATTTTTTTTTGAAAACCTTCCTCTTAAAAACTTCCTTTGCTTTGGCAAGGATTTTTTTTTCAAAACTTTGGTGTTTGATCTTTTGAAACTTCTTCTCTGTTGGTTCCCTCTCAAATTATTTTGGGAGTTTAATTTGTTTTTCTTTTAAAATGAAACTCTATGAAAATTTGGGATTTCCATATCTTGGAAACCACCCATGACTTGGCATTTTTGCCCATATGGTAAAACCCCTCCAAAACCTCCCCTCCTCCTTGTAATCAACCTAAGTTCTCTGTCCCAACTAATCCAAGCAAGTTTTGGATTTTATTCTAATTATTTATCCTCTCAAATCAATTCTGCAAATTATTTTGAGCCTTAGTGATTTTCAAAGCAAGTACCACTTTGCCTTTGAGTTTTTATCCCAAATCAACTCTCCTGGATAGTCTTTGTACCCACAACCCAGAACCATCTTGATCCACTCCTCCTCTTTTCAAATTTTTCAAAATTCAGTCTCTGCAAGTTTGGACCAGATTTGCCAAATTTGATGAAATTCATATCTACACTCCTCCAAAAATTCCACCAAAAATCATGCAGCCTACTGGAGCAATGAGTAGCCACTCCACCAAAAATCAGCTCAAGGAAAAATCCCCAGAGGCCAAATTCATTCTGTCGAACACCTGAGCTGCACTGTTCCTTTGCAAGTTCAGAAAGTTCAGAGATTCAGTCGTTTTCCCTTCGTCAGACTCGGTCACGCGGCCACAATGTGCCCTGGCGCGTTGCACGCAGCCTCTTCTCCCTGGCCAGCACCCCACACGCACGCTTGGCCGATTCCTGGCGTCGGTAGCAACGAGCCTCGCCGGCGTTGGAAGCTTCTGCGGTGGCTGCACCTTCCGTGGCGGCCAACAAGGGCCCGAGCCCTCTCGCCATGCCACCCGGCGCCGCCCAACGCCCCCTGGCTCTCCGCGTGTTACTGCCATGCCAGCGCATGCCCGTGGCACCATCGCCGTGGCCCGGCAAGCACGGAACGTGCTCCCTGCCGCCGACGGGCCGCGCCACCCCCGTTCCGTCGAGCTCGCCCATAGCACCAAATCCCAGCCCGATTAGCACCTAAATGGAACCGGTGGACCTCAACGGCGATGCCCAAGCCCCTAATCCCACTGCCCAACCACAGCACCGCCGTAATCACTCGCCGGAGACCCCCGTTCACGGCAACCGCCTCGGGCCGCCTATAAAAAGGGCCCCCGAGCTCACCCTCGTGCACGCATCATCACCACTCCTCACCAACGCCCCGCCAGGCCACTAGGAGGACCTCGAGGAGGTCTCCTCCCCCAACTCCGGCCGCCCCGATCCGCCTCGGCCTCCACCACGATTCGCTCCGGTGAGGCCATCTCCGGCGCTCTAACCCCGTCAATTACTCCCTCTAGCTACCAGGAGCCTAACCCCCTCCTCAATTTGATCTCTGCAGCCCTCTCCGACGAGTCCCTCGACCACCCGAGCCACCGTCCGCCGGAGCAAAGCTCGCCGTCGACGTGGTACTCGCCGGCGACCACCACCACCACCAACCGTCGCAGAAGGGTGCCCTGAACACGGAGGTACCCTCCGATCCCCCTGCCTCGCCGTGGATCGCCGCCGGCGACCACCGCGGCTCTCGGGCGCCGACGAGCTTCATTTCCCCCTTTTTTGAAAGTTCAAACCTGACAGGCGGGACCCGCTGTCAGCCTCTCTGTCCTTTCTAAATGAAGCGTTTTCTGAAAACACCTTCTGCCAAATGCGCTTTCCCTTTGGGCTGGCGTAGTTTCTGCCGAAGCGTTTTCTGTTTTTATAAGCTAGCCCCTGGGAACTTTCTGTTTCATTACAGATGAGTCCCTGGGCAAAAACCTTTATAACTTTTAAACAGAAAAGTATTTTTGATTGATTCTTTTTCTGTTCTCTTTAAAATTTTGTGTAGTTTTTTATTAAATTTATTTGAAAAATATTTGGAATACTTTTTGTGCACCCCTTGGTATTTACGATAGCGCATATAGTTTCTTTATACCGTAGATACCGAAGGAGGTGACGGAGCCGCGAACTTCACCGAGCTAGGCTCCGACTACTCTGAACTAGGCAAGCATGTTTGAACTTTTGATATGATGAGTGTCTTGGCATGTTTTGCATTTAGTTAGTTTCATGACATGTTGAGGAGCATATCGATGAATGTTATTTTATGCAATAGTGAGGTAAGTGAGCTCGATAATCCATAAGTGGATGGATGTGAGTATGAATGGCCATGTGTTGGCATGAGGATGGGTAAGATGGCAGTGTCGTAGCATGCCAGTTGTATGCCAGACTATGTGACTTCAGTGTCAAACCGTATCGGTCCAGTTCCTCTCATTTCCTTCCCTGTACTACCACATGTTTTCCGCAAGGAATATGGTTTAGTAAGTTGCAAACCGCTTTTCTGGTACACACCAAAAGGAGAGGCCGTGATGATGGTTCCATGGCCCTGGATTAAAGCCAGTCATCCGGTCAGGGGGCATGGGTGTTTCCGGTTGGGACCGAGAGGGGGGCACCCCTTAGAGCGCGCGTATATAAATTTGATCCCATGCTATTCGAGATTGTGATCTCCCCGTCTCAAAAGTTTTTCTTGGACGATGTCTAGGGTGATTCCTAGCATCGAGAGGTAGGATGGGTGTGTACTGGTTAGCTGTGTTTTCTTCCGAAATACCGTAAACGGAACTAGTCCTTCGTGACTACGGAAATCCGTTGGCTGTGGGAATAATTTTGTACAAACTCTGCAGAGTCATATATTCCTCCAAATCATCTATTCCATGTCCTAGATCGATATTATCTTATCCTAATCAAATGTCAGTTTTGATGACAGAGACTCCGGTGAATCGCATGAGTGCTAAGTCCGGTTAAATGATTATTCCTGTGGATGGACTAACCCATTTATTCTCATGAATTGAACATTTATTATGAGTATTATTTCCTTGCGAATAAAAGCCCTTTCTGTGATGTCGCCCCGACGTCCGACTGTGGCATTTCTTTTTAAAGCCCTTTCTGTGATGTCGCCCCGACGTCCGACTGTGGCATTTCTTTTTAAAGCCCTTTCTGTGATGTCGCCCCGACGTCCGACTGTGGCATTTCTTTTAAAGCCCTTTCTGTGATGTCGCCCCGACGCACGACTGTGG
>NC_041385.1:148948299-148958159 GCF_002162155.2 Triticum dicoccoides
TTTAAAGCCCTTTCTGTGATGTCGCCCCGACGTCCGACTGTGGCATTTCTTTTAAAGCCCTTTCTGTGATGTCGCCCCGACGTCCGACTGTGGCATTTCTTTTAAAGCCCTTTCTGTGATGTCGCCCCGACGTCCGTCTGTGGTATTTCTTTTAAAGCCCTTTATGTGGTGTCGCTAAGACGCCCGACTGTGGCATCATTTCCTTATATTTATTTATTCACCTTTCGAGGCGTCGCTTCAGACACCCGATCGGTAGTTATTTATGTTTTGTTGGGATTTCAGGCGGACTACCGCCGTTTCCCTTTTACTTACCTTGTTATGCTAATTTTTGAATGTACATTGGTGAATTATTCATGCCGCATCCATGCATGCATTTTGTTATATCTTACGTCCGAACTGTCTTGCGAGTACTTTCAAAGTACTCACTGGCTTGTTGATTTGGCCAGATGCTGACGAAGGCGATCTCATGGATGAAGAGTTTGATAGCGAGTCCGACACCTAGAGGAGTCCCAGTCAGTCTCGTGCGACCCTGGATTTGGTCACTGTTTTATATCCGCTTCCGCTACCAAATAAATTCATCGAGCCTCACCTCGACGCTCGATGAGATGACAGACTTAGAGTCTTGTATTTCTCTCCCCGCTGTGTTTCTCCACCACCGCCCTATCCTCGAGTCAGTAGTATGCCTCCACACCACTGTGTGATGTCCGCCATTATGTATAATTATTGGCGTGCTTGTAATAATTTGGTTGAGCAACCGTAGTTCGACCCTGTAATACATTTTATGCTACTGGCTTATTGTATCAAGAATTTGTCTACCAGTGAGGAGGATTTCTCTCATACTGGACTCAAAAGATTGGTTTCTCAATAAATATTTTTATTGGAAAACCGGTCGTGACAAGCTTGGTACCAGAGCCAGGCTGACTGTAGGACGCCACTAGGTGCGATCGCTAATTGGTTATTAGCATGATAGAGCTAATTTATATTTTTGCAATTGTAGTCATTTTCTGTCAGTCAGCATAAATTTATGATCTGACCATGCAGAATTTTTGCCTACTTTTGTAGATGGCCGACAACAGCTGCGAGTCTCAGACCTTCGCCAACGTGCCCGATGGGTTCGTCAAGCTTCTTTCCTTCATCGTTCAGGTCGCGATAGGGCCATCTGTGCGCCCAGTTTTCACACTCTGCCAGCATCGAGTCAACGACAGTCTGACCATGCACCAGGCCGCGGTGCAGTTCAAGGGAGGGCGTGGTGAGTTACGCCGCTTCCGGTTCGTGGGAAGAGCCATGCCTACGGAGAGGCATGCTATGCAGATGGCAGCCCGTGAGGCGATAGCTCGTCTCAGGGATGTCCTCCCCGTGATGAAGACTCGTTGTTACCGTTATCTTCCGTGCCATGTGCCTTACACCTGTCACTACGCATACTCCTGCCCCAGAGGAGAACGAGACGAGGCTTTTGAGATGCTCATTGAGTATCTCCGGGCCCTGGAGGCAGCCTTCGACAACCTGGTGGACGACTTCGTAGCTACCCGCATGGACTCAGTTCATGGCTGTGCTGCCAACAGGAGGGAGCTCCTACCCATCGCACCGCCACTGACTTTGGTCTCGTCCTCAGCATCTTATACGCCTACTCGTCGCCTGTCTTCTACCGAAGAATTCAACCAAGTCATTGCGCCCACCCCAGCGCGCACTGCACCACCCTTCGCGCCCACTCCTGTACGTGTAGCTCCGCCCCTGGCAACCGCTCCGTACACTCTGCGCAACACTACACGTATGGAGCCCATTAGCGAGGAGGAAGTCGAGTCCCCAACCTCGCTACGCCTCGCCCTCGGCAGGGCAAAGGAGGTCGTCAACATCTCTGCCTGAGTACGCCTAGCTGCCATGTAATGTACCGCTTTGTAAGATATGTACATAGGTTGTGAGAAGTAGCCTGTTTGCGCATCATGTAGGATCTGGAGAAGTGCACTAGCCTAAATAACATGTCAGGATTATGTACGCATATCTTGAGTGATGTATTGTATAATTACCGCCCGCATGTAAGATATGTAATGAGCAGTCCTTCTCCGTGCGCAAGTCGATTTGTTTTTCTTAAGTAAGCTTGGTTATTAAATTGTATTTGCCAGCTTTATGCATTTATGGATTTGTTTTTGCGACTCTTTCCGCTTTTCTTATGGGTTTTACAAATATATCCCCAGAGTGAAAAATGTCTCGTCCTTGGACTCGCTCCATGCCAACTCCACCAGAGGAAAATTATGATGCACAACCCAGCAACGAGTTCACTCAGGGACAGTCAAGCCAACAGGGCAGTGAATCGGCACTTTCACAAATGTGCCGCCTTTATGAACAGAGTCAGCAACAACATCGTGAAATGATGAACCAAGTCATCAACATGGGAAATCACCATGGACAGTATCAGCAGCATTCCAAGTTATCTGAGCTACAGAAGACACGTCCTCAAACATTTTCTCACACTGACAAACCTCTTGAAGCCGAGGACTGGCTTCGAGATATGGAGATAAAATTAATTATTGCAAAATGTTTAGACCCCGAAAAGCTATTGTATGCTCCGCACTATCTCACAGGAGCAGCCGCATCGTGGTGGGAGAATTTTCTGCACATGCATCCCAACGAAAATGACATAACCTGGGATGATTTCAAGGAAGGTTTCCGTGGTGCACACATACCTAAGAGTATTATGTAAATCAAGAAGAGAGAGTTCGATGACCTCAAACAAAGGAACATGACAGTGTCAGATTACAACAGTCAATTTACTCTATTGTCCCGCTACGCCAATGAAGAGTGTATGACTGAAATCAAGAAGATGGAGAAATTCCTTGACGGTCTGGCGCCCGCGCTTAAATGCCAACTGGTCGTGCACACTTTTCCTGATTTTAAAACACTGGTGGACAAAGCCATTACTCTGGAAAATGAGAGACGCAGTCTGGAAGATATCCGCAAGCGAAAAAGGGACCAGACTAATCATGCTCGCAATCACCGAAGCAAGACAGATTTTCAAAAGGGTGGGACACACAAATCCTCATCCAATGTCTCACGCCCAATCAAGAATTTTCATGCAAGGGACAAGGAATTCACCTATCGCCCCGGCGTTACTTGTTACGCTTGTGGAGAAGAAGGGCACTATGCCAAACAGTGCCCCAAGCCAAGGAATTCAACCCCAAAGCCGAACAACGGCGGCAACAATTCCGCGCCCAAGCGAAACAATTTCAATCCCAACAATAACCACAGGAAGGGTCATCTGAATCACGTAACCAAAGAGGAGGCACAAAATGCTCCGGATATCGTACTCGGTACGTTTCCTGTCAACACAATACCTGCAATGGTTTTGTTTGATTCTGGAGCTTCTCACTCTTTCATTTCGAAAAGTTTTGCTTTGCAAAATAATTTTTCGATGCTTCCCTTGGAGAAATCCATGATCATCAAGTCCCCTGGGATTCAGCAAGTTACTCAGAATTACTGTCAGAATGTGGTCATTGAGTTCCAAGGATTGGAGTTTCACGCAAATCTTATTGTGTTGGAAAATAAAGGACTGGATGTCATCCTAGGGATGGATTGGCTAACCACCAATAAGGGTTTTATCGACTGTTTCAACAGGACCGTAATTCTCACACACCACCAAGGGAAGACAATAAGAGTATCAGCCAAGGAAGGAAAAATACCCCGGCAACCGAGATTGAATAAGGTGGACGTTTCTGAGCTAAACAAGGTTCCAGTAGTGTGTGAATTTCCAGATGTATTCCCTGAAGAACTACCAGGCATGCCACCAGATCGAGAAATAGAATTCCGCATTGAGCTAGCACCAGGAACCACCTCCATATACAAGAAACCATACAGAATGGCACCATCCGAGTTGATCAAGTTGAAGAAACAAATAAAGGAATTACTGGAAAAAGGATACATTCGAGCCAGCTCCTCACCTTGGGGATCACCAATTTTATTTGCCAAAAAGAAGGATGGAACGCTGAGATTGTGTATTGACTATCGAGCACTTAACATGGTCACAGTCAAAAACAAATACCCGATGCCAAGGATAAACGATTTGTTTGATCAACTCACTCAGGCCAAGGTATTCTCAAAAATTGACTTAAGGTCAGGATACCATCAATTGAAGGTACGAACGGAAGATATCCCCAAAACAGCCTTCACCTCCAGATATGGACTGTACGAGTTCACAGTGATGCCATTTGGATTAACTAATGCACCAGCATATTTTGTTCACCTCATGAACAAAGTATTTATGAAGTTTATGGACAAGTTCGTCGTGGTATTCATCGACGATATTCTGGTATACTCCAAGACACCAGAAGAGCACGCAGAACATCTCAGGATTGTGCTAGGAGAGCTAAGAAAACACCAATTGTATGCCAAGTTCAGCAAGTGCGAATTTTGGCTAAGACAAGTAGGCTTTCTAGGCCATGTACTGACCCAAGACGGTATCGCAGTGGACCCAGAGAAAGTCAAGGCCATACTTGGCTGGAAGTCACCAGCCAGCGTAATGGACATATGGAGTTTCTTGGGAATGGCAGGATATTACCGCAGATTTATTGAAAGGATTCTCCACCGTAGACAAGCCTATGACACAGTTGCTCAAGAAAGATAAGAAGTTTGAATGGACAGAAGCCTGCGAGAGAAGTTTCCAAGAGATAAAGCGGAAGTTAACGACAGCACCGGTATTAATTGTACCCGACATACACAAGAATTTTGAAGTATATTGTGACGCATCCAGAAAGGGTCTCGGATGCGTGTTGATGCAGGAAGGCAAGGTTGTCGCCTACGCTTCAAGGCAACTTCGCAAGCATGAGGAAAATTATCCCACTCATGACTTAGAAATGGCAGCAGTTATTCATGCACTCAAGGAATGGAGGCATTTCTTACTTGGGAATCGATGTGAAATATATACGGATCACAGAAGTCTCAAATATATTTTCACACAGCCAGAACTAAACTTACGGCAACAACGTTGGTTGGAGTTGGTAAAGGATTATGATGTTGGTATGCATTACCATCCAGGGAAAGCAAATGTAGTGGCCGATGCCCTTAGTCGGAACCCCAGCTCCGACGAAAACAATCTGCACAGCTTGAGGCCCGAATTCCAACAAGAATTTGCCAAGCTCAACTTGATAATGGTAGCAGAAGGCACCATATCAAACTTGGAAATACAACCCGACCTTGTGGAGAAAATCAAAGAAGCTCAGCCCGGTCACACCAGCATCGAAGGCATCAAAAGAAAGTTGAGTATGGGCAAGGCCTCGCAATTCGTCATAGACAATGAAGGAATATTATGGTACGGAGAAAGGCTCTGCGTGCCAAACATAGAAGACCTTAAACAGCAAATTTTAGCTGAAGCACACACCACTCCACATTCAATCCACCCTGGAGGAACCAAAATGTATAAAGATATTCAGGAAAGATTTTGGTGGCACGGTACGAAGAGGGACATAGCCACCTTCATTGCATGTTGCGACTGATGTCAACGCATAAAAGCTGAGCATCAGAGACCAGCCGGACTACTCCAACCGAACAAAATACCTGAGTGGAAATGGGATGAAATAGGGATGTATTTCATTGTCGGACTACCTCGGTCACGACACGGGAATGATGCCATATGGGTCATCACTGACAGGTTAACCAAAGTGGCACACTTTATTCCAATAAAGACGACCCACACCACTCAGAGGCTTGCCAGGATTTATCTTTCCCGCATAGTTTGTCTGCACAGTGTCCCGAAGACTATAATATCCGACAGAGGCACTCAGTTCGTCTCAAGATTTTGGGAGCATTTACAACAGGCTCTGGGAACCCAACTAGCCTTCAGTACCGCATACCACCCACAGACTGATGGACAAACAGAACGCGTAAACCAGGTTTTAGAAGACATGCTGAGAGCATGTGTCCTCAAATATGGAACCAGTTGGGAAGAAAGCCTGCCATACGCCAAGTTCGCGTACAACAATAGCTACCAGGCCAGCCTACAAATGGCACCATTTGAGGCTTTATACGGACGAAGATGTTGTACCCCGTTAAATTGGTCAGAGACCGGAGACAGCCACATCTTCGGACCAGACATGCTCAGAGAAGCCGAGGAAAAGGTCAAGCTAATCAGAGACCGACTTAAGACCGCTCAAAGTCGACAGAAGAGTTATTATGACCAGAAACATCATAGGGTCAGCTTCGAACCCGGTGAGTTCGTATACTTGAGAGTATCCCCTATGAGAGGACTACAACGGTTTAAGATTAAAGGAAAGTTAGCACCAAGATTCATTGGACCATTCTACATAGTGGCACGAAGAGGCACTGTAGCCTACCAGCTAGACTTACCCGAGGAATTATCCGATGTCCATGACGTGTTCCATGTCTCGCAATTGAGGAAGTGCGTAAGCAACCCAGAGAAACAAGTATCCCATGAAAACATTGACGTGCAGCCAGACCTCACTTATCGGGAACGTCCCGTAAGAATATTAGAGGAGTCTGAAAGGAGGACCCGACAGAAGACCATCAAGTTTTTCAAAGTCCAGTGGAGCAATCACACCGACAGTGAAGCAACTTGGGAAAGAGAGGATTTTCTTCGGACAGAGCATCCACACTTATTTGAGGAACAGTTGAAATCTCGGGGACGAGATTTTTCCTAAGGGGGTAGGTGTTGTGACACTCCAAAAAATTTTATTTGGTCTTCAGCAAAAACTTTGTGGTTTTTTTTGAAAAGAGGCCATTTAAATTTTTTTTTCAGAAAACCTTCCTCTTAAAAACTTCCTTTGCTTTGGTAAGGATTTTTTTTTTCAAAACTTTGGTGTTTGATCTTTTGAAACTTCTTCTCTGTTGGTTCCCTCTCAAATTATTTTGGGAGTTTAATTTGTTTTTCTTTTAAAATGAAACTCTATGAAAATTTGGGATTTTCATATCTTGGAAACCACCCATGACTTGGCATTTTTGCCCATATGGTAAAACCCCTCCAAAACCTCCCCTCCTCCTTGTAATCAACCTAAGTTCTCTGTCCCAACTAATCCAAGCAAGTTTTGGATTTTATTCTAATTATTTATCCTCTCAAATCAATTCTGCAAATTATTTTGAGCCTTAGTGATTTTCAAAGCAAGTACCACTTTGCCTTTGAGTTTTTATCCCAAATCAACTCTCCTGGGTAGTCCTTTGTACCCACAACCCAGAACCATCTTGATCCACTGCTCCTCTTTTCAAATTTTTCAAAATTCAGTCTCTGCAAGTTTGGACCAGATTTGCCAAATTTGATGAAATTCATATCTACACTCCTCCAAAAATTCCACCAAAAATCATGCAGCCTACTGGAGCAATGAGTAGCCACTCCACCAAAAATCAGCTCAAGGAAAAATCCCCAGAGGCCAAATTCATTCTGTTGAACACCTGAGCTGCACTGTTCCTTTGCAAGTTCAGAAAGTTCAGAGATTCAGTCATTTTCCCTTCGTCAGACTCGGTCACGCGGCCACAGTGCGCCCTGGCGCGTTGCACGCAGCCTCTTCTCCCTGGCCAGCACCCCGCACGCACGCTTGGCCGATTCCTGGCATCGGTAGCAACGAGCCTCGCCGGCGTTGGAAGCTTCTGCGGTGGCTGCACCTTCCGTGGCGGCCAACAAGGGCCCGAGCCCTCTCGCCATGCCACCCGGCGCCGCCCAACGCCCCCTGGCTCTCCGCGTGTCCCTGTCATGCCAGTGCACGCCCGTGGCACCGTCGCCGTGGCCCGGCAAGCACGGAACGTGCTCCCTGCCGCCGACGGGCCGCGCCACCCCCGTTCCGTCGAGCTCGCCCATAGCACCAAATCCCAGCCCGATTAGCACCTAAATGGAACCGGTGGACCTCAACGGCGATGCCCAAGCCCCTAATCCCACTGCCCAACCACAGCACCGCCGTAATCACTCGCCGGAGACCCCCGTTCACGGCAACCGCCTCGGGCCGCCTATAAAAAGGGCCCCCGACCTCACCCTCGTGCACGCATCATCACCACTCCTCACCAACACCCCGCCAGGCCACTAGGAGGACCTCGAGGAGGTCTCCTCCCCCAACTCCGGCCGCCCCGATCCGCCTCGGCCTCCACCATGATTCGCTCCGGTGAGGCCATCTCCGGCGCTCTAACCCCGTCAATTACTCCCTCTAGCTACCAGGAGCCTAACCCCCTCCTCAATTTGATCTCTGCAGCCCTCTCCAACGAGTCCCTCGACCACTCGAGCCGCCGTCGACGTGGTACTCGCCGGCGACCACCACCACCACCAACCGTCGCGGAAGGGTGCCCTAAACACGGAGGTACCCTCCGATCCCCCTGCCTCGCCGTGGATCACCGTCGGCGACCACCGCGGCTCTCGGGCGCCGACGAGCTTCATTTCCCCCTTTTTTGAAAGTTCAAACCTGACAGGCGGGACCCGCTGTTAGCCTCTCTGTCCTTTCTAAATGAAGCGTTTTCTGAAAACGCCTTCTGCCAAATGCGCTTTCTCTTTGGGCTGGCGTAGTTTCTGCCGAAGCGTTTTCTGTTTTTATAAGCTAGCCCCTGGGAACTTTCTGTTTCATTATAGATGAGTCCCTGGGAAAAAACCTTTATAACTTTTAAACAGAAAAGTAGTTTTGATTGATTCTTTTTCTGTTCTCTTTAAAATTTTGTCTAGTTTTTTATCAGATTTATTTGAAAAATATTTGGAATACTTTTTGTGCACCCCTTGGTATTTACGATAGCGCATATATTTTCTTTATACCGTAGATACCGAAGGAGGTGACGGAGCCGCGAACTTCACCGAGCTAGGCTCCGACTACTCTGAACCAGGCAAGCATGTTTGAACTTTTGATATGATGAGTGTCTTGGCATGTTTTGCATTTAGTTAGTTTCATGACATGTTGTGGAGCATATCGATGAATGTTATTTTATGCAATATTGAGGTAAGTGAGCTCGATAATCCATAAGTGGATGGATGTGAGTATGAATGGCCATGTGTTGGCATGAGGATGGGTAAGATGGCCGTGTCGTAGCATGCCAGTTTTATGCCAGACTATGTGACTTCAGTGTCAAACCGTATCGGTCCAGTTCCTCTCATTTCCTTCCCTGTACTACCACATGTTTTCCGCAAGGAATATGGTTTAGTAAGTTGCAAACCGCTTTTCTGGTACACACCAAAAGGAGAGGCCGTGATGATGGTTCCATGGCCCTGGATTAAAGCCAGTCATCCGGTCAGGGGGCATGGGTGTTTCCGGTTGGGACCGAGAGGGGGGCACCCCTTAGAGCGCGCGTATATAAATTTGATCCCATGCTATTCGAGATTGTGATCTCCCCGTCTCAAAAGTTTTTCTTGGACGATGTCTAGGGTGATTCCTAGCATCGAGAGATAGGATGGGTGTGTACTGGTTAGCTGTGTTTTCTTCCGAAATACCGTAAATGGAAGTAGTCCTTCGTGACTACGGAAATCCGTTGGCTGTGGGAATAATTTTGTACAAACTCTGCAGAGTCATATATTCCTCCAAATCATCTATTCCATGTCCTAGATCGATATTATCTTATCCTAATCAAATGTCAGTTTTGATGACAGAGACTCCGGTGAATCGCATGAGTGCTAAGTCCGGTTAAATGATTATTCCTGTGGATGGACTAACCCATTTATTCTCATGAATTGAACATTTATTATGAGTATTATTTCCTTGCGAATAAAAGCCCTTTCTGTGATGTCGCCCCGACGTCCGACTGTGGCATTTCTTTTTAAAGCCCTTTCTGTGATGTCGCCCCGACGTCCGACTGTGGCATTTCTTTTTAAAGCCCTTTCTGTGATGTCGCCCCGACGTCCGACTGTGGCATTTCTTTTAAAGCCCTTTCTGTGATGTCGCCCCGACGCACGACTGTGG
>NC_041385.1:148958325-148969148 GCF_002162155.2 Triticum dicoccoides
CAAGCCCTTTATGTGGTGTCGCTAAGACGCCCGACTGTGGCATTTCTTTTAAAGCCCTTTCTGTGATGTCGCCCCGACGTCCAACTATGGCATTTCTTTTAAAGCCCTTTCTGTGATGTCGCCCCGACGTCCGACTGTGGCATTTCTTTTAAAGCCCTTTCTGTGATGTCGCCCCGACGTCCGACTGTGGTATTTCTTTTAAAGCCCTTTATGTGGTGTCCCTAAGACGCCCGACTGTGGCATCATTTCCTTATATTTATTTATTCACCTTTCGAGGCGTCGCTTCAGACACCCGATCGGTAGTTATTTATGTTTTTTGGGATTTCAGGCGGACTACCGTCGTTTCCCTTTTACTTACCTTGTTATGCTAATTTTTAAATGTACATTGGTGAATTATTCATGACGCATCCATGCATGCATTTTGTTATATCTTACGTCCGAACTGTCTTGCGAGTACTTTCAAAGTACTCACTGGCTTGTTGATTTGGCCAGATGCTGACGAAGGCGATCTCATGGATGAAGAGTTTGATAGTGGGTCTGACACCTAGAGGAGTCCCAGTCAGTCTCGTGTGACCCTGGATTTGGTCACTGTTTTATATCCGCTTCCGCTACCAAATAAATTCATCGAGCCTCACCTCGACGCTCGATGAGATGACAGACTTAGAGTCTTGTATTTCTCTCCCCGCTGTGTTTCTCCACCACCGCCCTATCCTCGAGTCAGTAGTATGCCTCCACACCACTGTGTGATGTCCGCCATTATGTATAATTATTGGCGTGCTTGTAATAATTTGGTTGAGCAACCGTAGTTCGACCCTGCAATATATTTTATGCTACTGGCTTATTGTATCAAGAATTTGTCTACCAGTGAGGAGGATTTCTCTCATACTGGACTCAAAAGATTGGTTTCTCAATAAATATTTTTATTGGAAAACTGGTCGTGACACGCCCCGCTGCCAACAAGGCTGCGCCACACACAAAACGAGGAAGAGTAGAACACGGTAGGTCGCCGCCGCTTGGGTCCAAGTAAGGCCACCGCTGCTACCCTCCGGTTGAAGCCAAGCTAGGCGGGTTGACCATTGACGGCTGGTTAGCTTCTTAGCGACGACGTGGAGTCAGAGAGCTGCGCTGGAGAAGAACGCTGCTTCTACTTAACTGCTAGTGCAGTTGGCTGACTGACACGTGGGCCCAATAGGCCACATGTCAGTTACGCAACTGCATCTGTAGTTAAGTCACTGAAGCTTCTGTTTGGCTCAGCGGGACACAGGTGGGTAGCTTCGGTTAATTAATTATACCTCCAGCACACCCCTTTCTAGTTTTTTTAGAAAAGAAGGATGAACCCCGGCCTCTGCATCTGGGAGATGCATGCGGCCACAAACACCCCTTTTTAGTTGGAGAATGTATGAAATGTAATGAAATCCGACATGTTTATATGAAATCCGACCGTGTATGAATGAATTTATTTCGATTAGTTTGAATCCCTGTATCACTAGCATTGGATGAACATGCAAAACAATACGTACTAGCATTATTCCCAGGGTGATCACCACGTTTGCAGCAGTTTCACATGTACTCCCTCTGGTCCTTTCTAGTCTGCATACAAGTTTTGTCTGCAGTCAAAGTATCTCTACTTTGACCAATCTTATACAAAAAAGTATGCACTTTCACAATGTGCGAAGTAAAAAGGAACAGAAGGAGTACAAAGAGTTTGAGCAGCTTTTTAGCGTTTCTGTACATTGCAATCAAACACACAGGCCTGGCAATTCATAGAGAACATTCAAAACAATCAATGATTATGCATCTCAGCGACTCACATGTCAGAGGCAATATTTACTTCACAACTAAAGAATAAAGAAAAAAATGATCGACACTGCTGACAGCAAAGGGCGTCCCATTCAAAAATATCAAACACATATCTTGCTAAAATCAATGAGCAAAATTTGACAAGGTTGTCCCATTCCAAAATATCAAATGCCTACGATTGTGGAATGGGCAGGGTTTGCCATCAGTTTGGACATTGACATGGCACCTCGTGCTAAATAAACCAGGTGTTCTTTTTGTGCAGTTCCACCAAAATCAACCAAATTCGCGCGTAGCTTATATGATTTCGCCCTTATATGTTGCAACGCCTTGAACTTATGGGCACCTCCTTTCTTGTGGTGGAAATGAATGATTTGATGTATTCATGAACATTTTGTGCAGTTCCCGTTGAAATCAAGCTGAGCACCCCTGTTTGCACAAATACAAAAAAGTGATTAGTATAAAGCAAACTATACTATGAATTGACAGTTTCAACATGCACATACATGGTCCATGTAGAGCACACTTTTAGAAAAATGGAACTAACCAGAAAGAATCCTAGAACAACATTGTAGTCGCGCATCACAGCAAAAAAATGGAGATTTGTCAGTCCTTCTGAGCTGAAGTTAGTTTGGTCTTGTGGGGAGTAATGTAACCATCCTTCAACTGCTCCTTCTGATGAGAAGATAGACATGGCTTCTTCATCTTGGCATAATCGGAACTAGTCACTTCACGTACTCCATATTCTTCTTCAGAGGAAGATGATCCCTATTTCCTCGAAAAAAAGGAAAGGAAATATTTAAAACATCACAGATGAAGCACTTCTCAAGGACTATACCACTTTTTCATGACATTATCTAAACAGTAGCACAACACCAATAGAGATGACGAAGCTCAATCATATGGATCAAATCAGTGGGCGAGTACCAACATTTGTCAGGAGGCTTATTGTGTAGAGCATACAGATGAAGCACTTCTCCGGAACCATCTGTTGCTATCTACGGGGGTGGTCATGCTTACTATATACTCCTCGATTATTTTAATGTTTCCAACATATTCTTGTGTAGTTCCACTAAAATATATGGTATCTTCAAAGAAGATCCCTGTTTGCACAAGTAGAGATAATTACATATGGCATCAAATCAGTGGCAAAACAATTGCTCGTTCCAGCCATAGAAATAAATTAAGATGCAAAACTATATCATTACTTGTGTCATCACAGTTCCAGTGCTTCATTACAGCACCGAGACTTGATTTTTTTTCTTCCGCTTGTTCTTCCCCTTCATCACTTGGTTCAATAACAGACAAGCTTCGCCTTCAATGTAAGATTTTCCATGTCAATTAGGGAGCACAAGTATAGTCTAAACTAAATTTTCTGATGAAAGTGGCAAAATACAGGCCAGCAGTTGTGAAATATCCTTATCTTACCTCAATGGGATATTACGGTGCACATACAGATTGGAAGTCTTGTCTCCATTTGTGCAGTTCACTAAAATCAAGCAACATTATCGTACAAGTAGCACAACATATGAAAGCACACTGCAGAATCATGTGAAAGAAGGCTAGTACTGACCTCTCATGATGCGGAATTCAAACAACTCACGAGAAGAAGATCTGAACCAAATTCGCTTTAACGGATAGGAAGTAAGATATCCTCTTGTGCAGTTCCACTAAGATCAAGCAATCAAGCAACGTTGTCGGTGCGACATTTTGGTTGAACTGCACAAAACACTCTTGAAACAAAAGTGTTTTGTGCAGTGCAACAAAAGGTCACAATGGCACCGAGGTGAAGTAGATAACCCTGTTTACATAGAGGTGTGATATGTCCATTTTGCATCATGCTTTTATATCAATATTTATTGCATTATGGGCTGTTATTTCATGTTATGTCACAATACTTATGGCTATTCTCTCTTATTTTACAAGGTTTACATGAAGAGGGAGAATGCCGGCAGCTAGAATTCTGGGCTGGAAAAGGAGCAAATATTGGAGACCTATTCTGCGCAACTCCAAAAGTCCTGAAACTCCACGGAATACCTTAATATAAATAAACAAAAATTGTCGCCAAACATGAAGGCCAGGGGGCCCACACCCTGCTCACGAGGGTGCGCCCCCCCACCCCCGGGGCGCGCCCCCCTACCTCGTGGGCCCCCTGGTGGCTCTCCGACGCCCATCTTCTCCTATATGAAGTCTTTCGATGAGAAAAAAATAGAAGGCAACCTTTCGGGACAAGACTTCGCCGCCACGAGGCGGAAGCTTGGCGGAACCAATCTAAGGGCTCCCGCAGAGCTGTACTGCCGGGGACACTTCCCTCCGGAAGGGGGAAATCATCACCATCGTCATCACCAACGCTCCTCTCACCGGGAGAGGGCAATCTCCATTAACATCTTCACCAGCACCATCTCATCTCCAAACCCTAGTTCATCTCTTGTATCCAATTCTTGTCTCCAAGTCCGGGATTGGTGCTAGTAGGTTGCTAGTAGTGTTGACTACTCCTTGTAGTTGATGCTAGTTGGTTTATTTGGTGGAAGATCATATGTTCAGATCCTTTATGCATATTATTACCCCTATGATTATGAACATGAATATGCTTTGTGAGTAATTACGTTTGTTCCTGAGGACAAGGGAGAAGTCTTGCTGTTAGTAGTCATGTGAATTTGGTATTCGTTCGATATTTTGATAAGATGTATGTTATCTAGCCTCTAGTGGTGTTATATGAACATCGACTACATAACACTTCACCATTATTTGGGTCTAGAGGAAGGCATTGGAAAGTAATAAGTAGATGATGGGTTGCTAGAGTGACAGAAGCTTAAACCCTAGTTTATGCGTTGCTTCGTAAGGGGCTGATTTGGATCCATATGTTTCATGCTATGGTTAGGTTTACCTTAATACTTTTGTTGTAGTTGCGGATGCTTGCAATAGAGGTTAATCATAAGTGGGATGCTTGTTCAAGTAAGAACAACACCCAAGCACTGGTCCACCCACATATCAAATTATCAAAGTACCGAACGCGAATCATATGAGCGTGATGAAAACTAGCTTGACGATATTCCCATGTGTCCTCGGGAGCGCTTTTCCTATTATAAGAGTTTGTCCAGGCTTGTCCTTTGCTACAAAAAGGATTGGGCCACCTTGCTGCACTTTATTTACTTTTGTTACTTGTTGCTCGTTACAATTTATCTTATCACAAAACTATCTGTTACCACTTATTTCAGTACTTGCAGAGAATACCTTGCTGAAAACCGCTTATCATTTCCTTCTGCTCCTCGTTGGGTTCGACACTCTTACTTATAGAAAGGACTAAGATAGATCCCCTATAATTGTGGGTCATCACGACTCTTTTCTGGTGCCGTTGCCGAGGAGTGTAGCGCCTTTGGTAGGTGGAATTTGGTAAGGAAAAATTTATATAGTGTGCTGAAATTTTCTGTCACTTGTTACTATGGAAATAATTCTCTGAGGGGCTTGTTCGGGGTATCTTCACCCCGTCTAGTAGAGCAAAGATTTGCTCCTCAACCTACTGAACCTATTGAAAATGAAACTCCGTTTGAAATTCCTTCGGGTATGATGGAAAAACTGCTAGCTAACACTTTTACAGGAGATGGAACAAAGCATCCTAATGAACATCTACTCTATGTGGATGAAGTTTGTGGACTATTTAAGCTTGCAGGTATACCCGATGATGTTGTTAAGAAGAAGGCCTC
Organism: Triticum dicoccoides; assembly: GCF_002162155.2. Classification (NCBI taxonomy): domain Eukaryota; kingdom Viridiplantae; phylum Streptophyta; class Magnoliopsida; order Poales; family Poaceae; genus Triticum; species Triticum dicoccoides. The sequence goes on from NC_041385.1 coordinate 148,963,827, forward strand.
CCCTTTATCTTTGAAGGGAGACGCATTGACATGGTACATGCTATGTGATGATATGAGATCATGGAACTATAAGAGATTGAAATTGGAATTTCATCAAAAGTATTACCCTATGCATCTTGTTCATCGTGATCGCAATTATATATATAATTTTTGGCCTCGCGAAGGAGAAAGTATCGCTCAAGCTTGGGGGAGGCTTAAATCAATGTTATATTCATGCCCCAATCATGAGCTCCCAACAGAAGTAATTATGCAAAGTTTTTATGCGCGGCTTTCTGATAACAATCGCACCATGCTCGATACTTCTTGTCGTGGCTCTTTTATGATGAAGACTATTGAATTTAAATGGCATTTATTGGATAGAATTAAACGCAACTCTGAAGATTGGGACCTCGATGAAGGTAAGGAGTCAGGTATGACACCTAAGTTTGATTGTGTTAAATCTTTTATGGATACCTATATTTTCTGTAAGTTTAGCACTAAATATGGACTTGACTCTGAGATAGTAGCTTCTTTCTATGAATCTTTTGCTACTTATGTTGATCTCCCCTAGGAGAAGTGGTTTAAATATCATCCTCCCATAGAAGTAAAAGTAGCTGCACCTATTAAAGTTGAAGAAAAGACTGTCACTTATAATGATCCTATTGTTCCCACTTCTTATGCTGAGAAACCACCTTTTCCTGTTAGAATGAAGGATCATGCTAAAGCTTCAACTGTTGTTCCTAAAAGCAATATTAGAACTTATACACCTCATGAGCAAGTTAAAGTAGAACTTGATCACTACAGGAATCAGCTACTTTGCCGTCTGCCACGGCGGACGGCAAAGGCATGAACGGTGGACGGCAAAGGCCTTTGCTGTCAGCCGCGGACGGCAAAAGGCTCCGGCAAAGTAGGCTACGGTAAACAACTACTTTGCCGTCTGCTTTCTGGCGGCTGACGGCAAAGGCCCTTTGCCGTCCGTGGCGGACGACAAAGAGGGCGGACGGCAATAATTGCGCTGTCAGTCCGTTAAGTGGCTAATGACAGGCCTTTGCCGTCCGCCGCTGACGGCAAAATTTCTAGTGTCTTTGCCGTCCGCCGTATGATGTCATCTACACATTAGTACATGGCAGGTTCTTTGCCGTCTGCCACTGATGGAAAAGTCTTTGCCGTCTGCCACTATAGGCAAACTGACCAAATGGGTCAGCTCCCAGGAAGCACAACTAGATGCCACGTGTCTTCTTTGCCGTCCGCGGCGGACGGCAAAAAGCCCATTGCCGTCGGTGGCAGACGGCAAAGAGCCTGCATATTGGCTCTTTTATCTGTTTTTTATTAAATCCAACAATTTTCATCACAAATATATATGACATATATAGATATATTTCAAAAGGCCATTACAGAGCAAACATATAAGATATCCAACACATAACTTCATCATCCAACCATATATATTACATGCATAGTTCCATCATACATAACAAGTTCAACATAGAGGCATCCAACCATATATATTACAACAGTTTCATCCAACGATGCATGCATAGTTCAACGATACAAAAGAAACAGAGAAAGGGATAAGGAGCACTCCATCTATGCAAGCTTTCGTCAAGTGAATGAAATCTACAAAATGAAAAATAAGAAAGTTAGAACAAGAAGAGTAGAACAAGAAGAAGACTAGAACAAGAAGAGTAGAACAAGAAGAAGACTAGAACAAGAAGAGTATATCATTTATGAGCTAACTTACGTGAAATGGATCATATATGAGCTAACTAAGTTGAAATGGGTCGTTTATGAGCTAGCTAAGGTGAAATGGATCATTTATGAGCTAACTTAGTTGAAATGGGTCGTTTATGAGCTAACTAAGGTCAAATGGATCGTTTTTGAGGTAACTAAGGTGAAATGGATCGTTTTTTAGCTAACTTAGGTGAAATGGATCATTTATGAGCTAACTTAGTTGAAATGGATCGTTTTTGAGCTAACTTAGGTGAAATGGATCATTTATGAGCTAATTTAGTTGAAATGGATCTTTTTGAGCTAACTTAGGTGAAATGGATCATTTAAGAGCTAATTTAGGTGAAATGGATCGTTTTTTAGCTAACTTGGTGAAATGGATCGTTTATGAGCTAAATTAGTTGAAATGGATCATTTATGAGATAACCTAGGTAAGATGGGTCATTTTGGAGTTAACCTAGGTGAAATGGGTCATTTTAAAGCTAACGTAGGTAAAATGGATCATTTAGGAGCTAATCTAGGTAAAATGGGCCATTTTTGAGCTAACTTGGATGAACTGGATCATTTATAAGCTAACCTAGGTAAAATGGGTCATTTTAGAGCTAACTTAGGTAAAATGGATCGTCTATGAGCTAACTAAGCTAATTATGCAATTTTTGACATAAGTAAGCTAAGTACAGATCATTTTAGAGCTAACTTAGGTAAAATGGATGGTTTTGGAGGTCAGTAAGCTTATTAAGTCATTTTGGAGGAGAAGAAGCTAAGTCTAGGTCATTATGGTAAGCATTGGAGGAAATAGAGCTAAGTCTAGGTCTTTATGCATGTGTTAAGCAAAACACTAGATAAACTTACCAAGATCCAGGAGGTGTAGGAGCGGGGTGGCTCGTGTCGCTAGCTGGAGAAGGATCGTGCGATGCTTGTCTGGAGTTACGCTGCACCAAAGATCATTTCCAATGTCTTGTTAGCATGATGACACTCAAATGTTAAGACTAGCAAGTAATGTCCATTCAAATAAAACTCACCATGGTCCCAGGAGCAATCACTGGCATCGGCGGAGCGGTCTGACCTGTCTTCTCGCACACAGACTGCACATTTGGTTTTGACGACTCAGTCATACTAGTTAGTAATGAGACAAACACTACATGAATGTTTTGGCTAATCTACAGAAGAAACTTACCACAAGGAGCTCGTACATGGCCCTTGCCTGCATGTCATTCCGTGCCCTCTCCTCCTCCATCATCTTTGCCGTCCTCTCCTCCAACTCCCGCTGCCTCTCCGCCGCCTCCGCCAGAAGTTTCTCCGTTCTATCTCTCTCACTCTGTATAGCAGCATGCAACACCACTCACATGACCATTTGTAATCATTGATGGAAGCGCACACAATGTAATGGAGAAAGATAACTGAGTACGTATCACTAACCTTGATGGCGAGTTGCACTGGCCGTTCACGAGGCCTTATCTCAGGAGCGGAGCTCGACTGGCGCGCCTTGATCTCCGGGAGAGTGCTAGGACAACGGATAAGTCCATCTCCAATGGCTATGGAGCCATGGGACCTCCCGCCACCAGATATCATCAACAGGTCTGGATCAATGGGACCCTGGCCCGGGTTAAAGTCCTCCCCTTTCCTCGCCTTCCCCTCATCTCTATATCTCACGAGCTTGTTGTGGGAGGAGATGTTGGTGAAGTTGTTTGCATCATCGAGGTCAGACTGAGAGAAAGCCTTGACTTTCTTGAAAGAGGCAGTGTGGGCCATGGCATACAGGTCGTACACCTCTGGCACCTTATCCGCCTTATTGTAGCGTGCCTGAAAGAGAGAAACAATGAAAATTAGTAATTAAAGGGCTCAAGCTAGCATGATGAATGAATTGCATGAATCATGAAGCAAACCACATACCCAGTTGCGCCCGAACTGATATAAGTTGGAGCTGCCTTGATGGTGTGGCACACCTTCCATTTGGGCACGTTTGTCCTTGGCCTCGTTGTGGAGGGCTAGCCATTGTTTTGACCACCACTCATCGACCAACACCTCCCAACAATCCATCCGATCCGCACACCATCTCGGAGGCGCCTAAGTTAGCAAATAGAAACTTGAGCGCTACGGCTAAGAATTACTAAATGAAGGAACTTAAGTAGAGAAGGCCTTAAGAATTACCTTCATGTACTGCTCCTTACTCAGGAACTTATCGCGGCACGCCGGCTTGGTCTTCTTGATACCACGCAAGGCGTAGTAGTCTCGAACAGCCTGCACCCAAGCCTCGTGCCGTAAGTTCTGGAGTAGGCGCTTGCAGACGTTCTCGATAACATGTGCCGCGTCCTCCTCGTATCCCTCCTCACACCTGTAGAATGTATGCAATCAAATGAGACAATATTGATTAGTACAATTAATAACTAGCTAGTTGAAGATTTTTAAATGTGTAAAGGAGAAATTACCCAGAACTTTCTGATCACCATGTCTGCCCTCGTGTCGCACACGACACCGTCGATAATCTCATCCGGCGGGGCTGGGGCAGCCACGTAGTGCTCCCAGCTCAATCCAAGCTCTGGAAGCCGACCCTCACCAGGCAACGTGACAAACCCCGCGAAGTTTTGCCGGCAAAGAACTCCAAGGACGGAGTTGGGCCGGCGGACACTATGATGGTGGTCCCAACCCCTGCATCATGACAAGGCCAACGCATTAGTTATTTGAAAAAACATGAATGCACAAGGTACAAAAATATTAAATGCACTTACGTACCTCTCCCCATCAGGGAAAATCAACCACCTCTGCTCGCGGGTCACCGGCACGGACGGGAGCCGTGTAGCACCATGCTGGTAGATGGTGCCCCCCTCCTCCTCAAGATCAGTCGGCTCCCCGCCATCATCAGCATGGCCACTCGGCTCCTCGGGCTGATCCGGCCAGGTACCCCATCCGGACGTGTGCTCCTTCGGGGTCACGTGGGCCGAACTCTCGTGGGCCGAAGGCCAGTTGACCCGAGGCTCGTGGGCCCAAGACCCGTGGACCAGAGGCTCGTGGACCGGAGTCCGTGTAGCCTCCTCCTCGGACGAGTCCACCCTAGCAGTCACGTGCTCGGGTGAAACAACTGGGGGTGGCGGCGAGGAAGGCGCCGTAGCAGTCACCCTACCTCCTCTCCCACGACCACGTGCCCCACCTCCTCTCTTCCTACCTCGTCCCCTGCTGGGCACCGCGATCGACGAAGAAGGGCCCGGCGGTGTGGCCATACTGTCCAGCAACGCTCGGCGGAGAGGTGCGTCTGGAATGGAAGACCTCAGACCACGCTCCCGACCAGCGCCCACCATCTTTCAACACCTGCCATGACAAACAGTAAATGAAATTAGTACAACATAAAAAAAGACCGACATGAATAATAATATGTGTATCACTTAAGTGTATCATCATCAAGTACAACATAAAAAAATGTAATACCTGACACTACTAATAATCTCGATCAGTATCATCAATAAATGCATAATACCTGACACTACTAATGTAATACCTAACACTACTAATAATCTTGATGGTGTCGGGGTGTTGTTTCGGGGTCGGGGTGTGGTGTCGGGGTCAGGGTGTCGGGTCAGGCTCGGGGTCGGGGTGTCGGGTCAGGCTCGGGGGGTCGGG
>NC_041385.1:148970534-148982513 GCF_002162155.2 Triticum dicoccoides
CGGCAAAGAACTGGCTGATGGCAAAGTTGCTCTTTGCCATCAGCCAGTTCTTTGCCGTCCGCTTTTTGGAAGCTTATGGCAAAGAGCTTCTTTGCCGTCCGCTAGCGGACGGCAAAGAACTGGCAGATGGCAAAGTAGCTGATTCCGATATTGCTATTGTTAAAGATCTCTTGTATGATAATATTGATGGGCATGTTATTCAATTCTGTGGTGAAACTACTAGAATTGCTAAACCTTGTGCTAGAGATAAACATAGACCTGTGGTAGGCGTGCCTGTTATTTCTGTTAAAATAGGAGATCATTGTTATCATGGCTTATGTGATATGGGTGCTAGTGCTAGTGTAATACCCATTGGCTTATACAAAGAAATTATGCATGATATTGCACCTGCTGAGTTAGAAGATATTGATGTTACAATTAAACTTGCCAATAGAGGTACTATATCTGCAATGGGAATTGTTAGAGATGTTGAAGTCTTGTGGAAAAACCAAATATCCCGCTAATTTTCTTGTTCTTGGTTCTCCACAAGATAGCTTTTGTCCCATTATATTTGTTAGGCCCTTCTTGAATACTGTTAATGCTAAGATAGACTACGAAAAGAATGTTGTTACTATTGGCTTGGATGATATGGTTCATGAGTTTAATTTCTCTAAATTTAGTAAACAACATCGTGAGGAAGAATTGCCTAGTAAAGATGAAATTATTGGTCTTGCTTCTATTGCCGTACCTCTTAGTGATCCTTTAAAACACTATTTGCTAGACCATGAAAATGATATGTTCATGAATGAAAGAAGGGGAATAGATGAAGTATTCTTTAAACAAGAACCTATTCTGCAACACAATTTGCCTGTTGAAATCCTAGGGGATCCTCCTCCACCCAAGGGTGATCCCATGTTTGAGCTTAAACCATTTTTTGGTAATCTTAAATATGCTTATCTTGATGAAAAGAAAATATATCCTGTCATTATTAGTGCTAACCTTTCAGAGCATGAAGAAGAAAGATTATTGAAAACTCTGAAGAAGCACCGTGCCGCTATTGGATATACTCTTGATGATCTTAAGGGCATCAGTCCCACTCTATGTCAACATAACATAAATTTGGAAGCGGATGCCAAACCAGTTTGTGATCCTCAACGATGTTTGAATCCTAAAATGAAAGAAGTGGTAAGGAAAGAAATACTCAAGGTTCTGGAGGCCGGTATAATTTATCCCGTTGCTGATAGTCAGTGGTAAGTCCTGTCCATTGTGTCCCTAAGAAGGGAGGTATTACTGTTGTCCCTAATGATAAAGATGAATTGATTCCGCAAAGAATTATCACACCTTATAGGATGGTAATTGATTTCCGCAAATTAAATAAGGCTACTAAGAAAGATCATTACCCCTTACCTTTTATTGATCAAATGCTAGAAAGATTATGCAAACATACACATTATTGCTTTCTAGATGGTTATTCTGGTTTCTCTCAAATACCTGTGTCGGCTAGAGATCAATCAAAGACCACTTTTACATGCCCTTTTGGTACTTTTGCTTATAGAGTATGCCTTTCGGTTTATGTAATGCACCTGCTACCTTTCAAAGATGCATGATGGCTATATTCTCTGATTTTTGTGAAAAAATTTATGAGGTTTTCATGGATAATTTTTCCGTCTACGGTTCCTATTTTGATGATTGCTTGAGCAATCTTGGTCGAGTTTTGCAGAGATATGAAGAAACTAATCTTGTCTTGAATTGGGAAAAGTGCCACTTTCTGGTTAATGAAGGTATTGTCTTGGGGCACAAAGTGTCTGAAAGAGGTATTGAAGTTGATAAAGTCAAGGTTGATGCTATTGAAAAGATGCCATGTCCCAAGGACATCAAAGGTATAAGAAGTTTCCTTGGTCACGCCAGATTTTATAGGAGGTTCATTAAGGACTTCTCAAAAACTTCTCGGCCTCTGACTAATTTATTACAAAAAGATGTACCATTTGTCTTTGATGATGATTGTGTAGAAGCATTTGAAATACTTAAGAAAGCATTAGTCTCTGCACCTGTTCTTCAGCCACCTGATTTGAATTTACCCTTGGAAATTATGTGTGATGCTAGTGATTATGCTGTAGGTGCTGTTCTAGGGCAAAGAGTTGATAAGAAATTAAATGTTATCCATTATGCTAGTAAGACTCTAGACAATGCTCAAAGAAATTATGCTACTACCGAAAAGGAGCTTTTAGCAGTTGTATTTGCTTGTGATAAATTCAGACCCTATATTGTTGATTCTAAAGTAACCATTCACACTGATCATGCCGCTATTAAATATCTTATGGAAAAGAAAGATGCAAAACCTAGACTTATTAGATGGGTTCTCTTGCTGCAAGAATTTGATTTGCATATTATTGATAGAAAAGGAGCTGAGAACCCCATTGCAGACAACTTATCTAGGTTAGAGAATGTTCTTGATGACCCAGTACCTATTGATGATAGCTTTCCTGATGAACAATTAAATGTCATAAGCACTTCTCGTAGCACTCCGTGGTATGCTGATTATGCTAATTATATTGTTGCTAAATTTATACCACCTAGCTTCACATACCAACAAAAGAAAAAAATCTATGATTTGCGACATTACTTTTGGGATGACCCACATCTTTATAAAGAAGGAGTAGATGGTGTTATTAGACATTGTGTACCTAAGCATGAACAGGAACAGATCCTACGCAAGTGTGATACGTCTCCAACGTATCTATAATTTTTGATTGCTCCATGCTACTTTATCTACTGTTTTGGACTATATTGGGCTTTATTTTCCACTTTTATATTATTTTTGGGACTAACCTATTAACCGGAGGCCCAGCCCAGAATTGCTGTTTTTTGCCTATTTCAGTGTTTCAAAGAAACAGAATATCAAACGGAGTCCAAACGGAATGAAACCTCCGGGAACGTGATTTTCTCACCGAACATGATCCAGGAGACTTGGACCCTACTCCAAGAAGTGCCAGAGGCGGTCATGAGGGTGGAGGGCACGCCCCCTACCTCGTGGGCCCCCTGACGCTCCACCGATGTACTCCTTCCTCCTATATATACCTACGTATCCCCGAATGATCAGAAAAGGAGCCAAAAACCTAATTCCACCGCCTCAACCTTCTGTATCCACGTGACCCCATCTTGGGGCCTGTTTCGGAGCTCCGCCGGAGGGGGCATCCACCACAGAGGGCTTCTACATCAACACCATAGCCCCTCCGATGAAGTGTGAGTAGTTTACTTCAGACCTTCGGGTCCATAGCTAGTAGCTAGATGGCTTCTTCTCTCTTTTTGGATCTCAATACAATGTTCTCCCCCTCTCTTGTGGAGATCTATTCGATGTAATCTTCTTTTTGCGGTGTGTTTGTTGAGATCGATGAATTGTGGGTTTATGATCCAGTATTATCTATGGAAAATATTTGTTTCTTCTCTGAATTCTTTTATGTATGATTGAGTTATCTTTTCAAGTCTCTTCGAACTATCCTTTTTGGTTTGGCCATCTAGATTGGTAGTTCTTGCAATAGGAGAAGTGCTTAGCTTTGGGTTCAATCTTGCGGTGTCCTTACCCAGTGACAGAAAGGGTTACAAGGCACGTATTGTATTGTTGCCATCGAGGATAACACGATGGGTTTTTTATCATATTGCATGAATTTATCCCTCTACATCATGTCATCTTGCTTAAGGCGTTACTCTGTTTTTAACTTAATACTCTAGATGCATGCTGGATAGCGGTCGATGAGTGGAGTAATAGTAGTAGATGCAGAATCGTTTCGATCTACTTGTCTTGGACGTGATGCCTATATACATGATCATTGCCTAGATATGCTCATAACTATGCTCAATTCTGTCAATTGCTCAACAGTAATTTGTTCACCCACCGTAGAATATCTATGCTCTTGAGAGAAGCAACTAGTGAAACCTATGGCCCCCGGGTCTATTCTCATCATATCAATCTCTATCGCTTTATTTACTTGCTTTGTTTTTACTTTGCCTTTTACTTTTTACTTTGCATCTATCTATCAAAAATACCAAAAATATTATTTATCATCTCTATCAGATCTCACCCTCGTAAGTGACCGTGAAGGGATTGACAACCCCTAAGAGCGTTGGTTGTGAGTAACTATCGTTTTGTGTAGATTCGAGGGACTTGTGCGTGGTCTCCTACTGGATTGATACCTTGGTTCTCAAAAACTGAGGGAAATACTTACGCTACTTTGCTGCATCATCCTCTCCTCTTCGGGGAAATCCAACGCAGTGCTCAAGAGGTAGCAAAGTGTCACTCCAAAGCTTATGGAGGACACCACGCTAGAGATAGAACTGCACATAAGGTATTGCAACCCGGTTTTTATTGGCCCATCTCTTCAAGGATGCCCGTAAGTTTGTTTTGTCTTGCGATGAATGTCAAAGAATTGGTAATATTAGTAGACGTCAATAAATGCCTATGAATTATTCACTTGTTATTGAACCATTTGATGTTTGGGGCTTTGATTATATGGGACCTTTTCCTGCCTCTAATGGATATACACATATTTTAGTTGCTGTTGATTACGTTACTAAGTGGGTAGAAGCTATTCCAACTAGTAGTGCTGATCATAACACCTCTATTAAAATGCTTAAGGAAGTTATTTTTCCGAGGTTTGGAGTCCCTAGATATTTAATGACTGATGGTGGTTCACACTTTATTTATGGTGCTTTCCGTAAAATGCTTGCTAAATATGACGTTAATCATAGAATTGCATCTCCATATCACCCGCAGTCTAGTGGTCAAGTAGAATTGAGCAATAGAGAGCTCAAATTAATTTTGCAAAAGACTGTTATTAGGTCTAGAAAGAATTGGTCCAAGAAACTGGATGACGATTATGGGCCTATAGAACTGCATATCAGAATCCTATGGGTATGTCTCCGTATAAAATGGTTTATGGAAAAGCATGTCACTTACCTCTCGAACTAGAACATAAGGCATATTGGGCTATTAAAGAGCTCAACTATGATTTCAAACTTGCCAGTGAGAAGAGGTTATTTGATATTAGCTCACTTGATGAATGGAGAACCCAAGCTTATGAAAATGTCAAGTTGTTTAAAGAAGAAGTTAAAAGATGGCATGACAAAAGGATACAAAAGCGTGAGTTTAATGTAGGTGATTATGTATTGCTATACAACTCTCGTTTAAGATTTTTTGCAGGAAAACTTCTCTCTAAATGGGAAGGTCCCTACGTTATCGAGGAGGTCTATCGTTCCGGTGCCATAAAAATCAATAACTTCAAAGGCACAAATCCGAAGGTGGTAAACGGTCAAAGGACCAGACACTATATCTCAAGTAATACTATAAATGTTGAAACCAATATTATCGAAACCGTAATCTCAGAGGAATACATAAGGGACACTTTCCAGCCCGTTTCAGACTCCGAAAAGGAATAGGTATGTGGTACGGTAAGTAAACCGACTCCAAAACAATTTTTAAGGCAATATTTCTCCGTTTTGGAATATTTAGGAAAATAGAAAAATAAGTGGCAGTCCGGGAAGGACACGAGGGCCCCACGAGGGTGGTGGGCGCGCCCCCTACCTCGTGAGCACCTCGTGTGCCCTCCGGACTCCGTTTCCTTGCACGATACGTATTTTGGTCGGTAAAAATTCATTATATATTCTCCCGAAGGTTTTGACTCTCGTATCACGCCAATCTCCCCTGTTCTTGTTTCGAGCTGTTTTCATTGCAGATTTAGAGCACCATGACTTGTCCCTCCTCCAACAATGAAGACAAGGATGCTTGGCTATTGAAGATATAATTGAAAAGAGAGGAACCAGAAGAGATCAAGAAGGCCATTGAGGCTCAAGCTCCGGTGGTGAAAGAGGAAGACACTCCTCAACCTTACCTTTTCACTCCAACAGAGATTGAAGCTCTCAAGATGATTGAGTTAGCCCGCATACAGAACAAGTATCTCACAGAGGAGAATATTTGTTGAAGGATCATATTGGTGGGCTCAAGGGCATTATCCGCAAGTTGGAGGAGCTTTTATGCTTGATGTGCGATTATCCACCGTCATCATCACCACCTCCATCAACAAAGAAGGAGACACAATCACATGGGTATGGGCACTCCCCTTGGCAACTGTCAAGCTTGGGGGAGGTGCCCTGGTATCGTATCACCATCACAACTCCTATCTTTACTGTTTTTTCTTAGTTCGATCCTTTTAGTAGTATCTTGATTTAGTAGAATAAAGTCATGGCATGATCTAGTTTTGAGTTTTGCTTTATGATCCTTCTTTGTAATCGAGTCCGTGAGCTATATAATAAATATTAGTGTTGAGTCAAGGGCTTGATTATTTTGCCATGATCTTGGGTGAATAAAAGAAAAGAAGAAAAAGAATAAATAGAATCAAAAAGTTCATATCGATCTTATTGAAAGTAATGACTTCACATAGAAAGATTATGATGATTAAAAGTTGTTGGGAGTTGGCAAATATAGCTTTGGTCATCGTTGCAATTAATAGGAAGTAATAAGGAAAGAGAGGTTTCACATATAGATATATTATCATTGACATCTTTTATGATTGGGAGCACTCATTAAAATATGACATGCTAAAGAGTTGAGGTTGGACAAGGAAGACAACATAATGAGTTATGTTTTCTTACATCTAAGATAAAGTATGTTGTCATGGATCCTCTAACGTGTTGAGCTTGCCTTTCCCCCTCATGCTAGCCAAATTCTCAGCACCAAGTAGAAATACTACTTGTGCTTCCAAATACCCTTAAACTAGTTCAGCCATGAGAGTCCACCATATCTACCTATGGATTGAGTAAGATCCTTCAAGTAAGTTGTCATCGGTGCAAGCAATAAAAATTGCTCTCTAAATATGCATGACTTATTAGTGCAGAGAAAATAAGCTTTGTACGAACTTGTTGTGGACGTAATAAAAGCGACGGACTGCATAATAAAGGTCCACATACAAGGGGCAATATAAAGTGACGTTCTTTTGCGTTAAGATTTTGTGTATCAACCCTAAACGCGCATGACAACCTCTGCTTCCCTCTGCGAAGGGCCTATCTTTTATTATTATCCTCTACCTTATGCAAGAGTCACGGTGATCTTCACCTTTCCTTTTTCATTTTATCCTTTGGCAAGCTCAGCATGTTGGAAAGAACATGATATATATATCTAATAGGATGTAGGGGAGCATGAATTATTATTGTTGACATTACCCTTGAGGTAAAATGTTGTGGGGGAAAATCTATAAGCCCTTATCTTTCTCTGTGTCCGATTAAAACTCCGTAACCACAAGTATTGCGTGAGTGTTAGCAATTATGAAGGACTAAGTGATAGTTGAGTATGTGGACTTGCTTTTAAGCTCTGATATAGACTCTTCCCGATGTTATGATAAATTGCAATTGCTTCAATGACTAAGGTTATAATTTGTTGGTGCTCAATAAGGTTTCTGATTCATACTTTTGCTTTGTGAAAAGATCATCACTTGAACATAAGTAATCATATGACAAAATCTATATATGTTGCTGTTATGGAAATAATCATGATGCCTTCATGTCCGTATTTTATTTTTATCGACGCCTCTACCTCTAAACATGAGGACATATTTATTGTTATCGGCTTTTCTCTTGAGGACAAGTGAGGTCTAAGCTTGGGGGAGTTGATACGTCCATTTTGCATCATGCTTTTATATCAATATTTATTGCATTATGGACTGTTATTTCACGTTATTTCACAGTACTTATGGCTATTCTCTCTTATTTTACAAGGTTTACATGAAGAGGGAGAATGCCGGCAGTTGGAATTCTGGGCTGGAAAAGGAGCAAATATTGGAGACCTATTCTGCGCAACTCCAAAAGTCCTGAAACTCCACGGGATATCTTAAAATAAATAAAGAAAAATCATTGTCAAAGATGAAGGCCAGGGGGCCCACACCCTGCTCACGAGGGTGGGGGGCGCCCCCCTGGGGCGCGCCCCTACCTCATGGGCCCCCTGGTGGCTCTCCGACACCCATCTTCTCCTATATGAAGTCTTTCGATGAGAAAAAAAATAGAAGGCAACCTTTCGGGACGAGACTCCGCCGCCACGAGGCGGAACCTTGGCGGAACCAATCTAGGGCTCCGGCAGAGCTGTTCTGCCGGGGACACTTCCCTCTGGGAGGGGGAAATCATCACCATTGTCATCACTAACGCTCCTCTCACCGGGAGAGGGCAATATCCATCAACATCTTCACCAGCACCATCTCAGCTCCAAACCCTAGTTCATCTCTTATATCCAATTCTTGTCTCCAAGTCCGGGATTGGTGCTAGTAGGTTGCTAGCAGTGTTGATTACTCCTTGTAGTTGATGCTAGTTGGTTTATTTGGTGGAAGATCATATGTTCAGATCCTTTATGCATATTATTACCCCTCTGATTATGAACATGAATATGCTTTGTGAGTAATTACGTTTGTTCCTGAGGACAAGGGAGAAGTCTTGCTGTTAGTAGTCATGTGAATTTGGTATTCGTTTGATATTTTGATAAGATGTATGTTGTCTAGGCTCTAGTGGTGTTATGTGAACGTCGACTACATAACACTTCACCATTATTTGGGGCTAGAGGAAGGCATTGGGAAGTAATAAGTAGATGATGGGTTGCTAGAGTGACAGAAGCTTAAACCCTAGTTTATGCGTTGCTTCGTAAGGGGCTGATTTGGATCCATATGTTTCATGCTATGGTTAGTTTACCTTAATACTTTTGTTGTAGTTGCGGATGCTTGCAATAGAGGTTAATCATAAGTGGGATGCTTGTTCAAGTAAGAACAGCACCCAAGCTCCGGTCCACCCACACATCAAATTATCAAAGTACCGAACGCGAATCATACGAGCGTGATGAAAACTAGCTTGACGATATTCCCATGTGTCCTCGGGAGCGCTTTTCCTATTATAAGAGTTTGTCCAGGCTTGTCCTTTGCTAAAAAAGGATTGGGCCACCTTGCTGCACTTTATTTACTTTTGTTACTTGTTGCTCGTTACAATTTATCTTATCACAAAACTATTTGTTACCACTTATTTTAGGACTTGCAGAGAATACCTTGCTGAAAACCTCTTATCATTTCCTTCTGCTCCTCGTTGGGTTCGACACTCTTACTTACCGAAAGGACTACGATAGATCCCCTATACTTGTGGGTCATCAAGGTGCAAAGGAAACAATTAGTGGTTAATAACGGTGGATGACACATAAGCCAACAAAAAGAAGCATCTACCTTATCTAAATGGGAAAGAAAGCAAGACAGTAGCATTTCACAAATGCTAGCATTGATTAATATTAACATAGAGATTATATTAACAATAAAATTTGTTAAACATGTAATTTGCTTTTAACTGTGGCATTGCATCAATTTCCCAGCGGCATTATTAGAGGGTGTTTGTTTACAAGGACATTCTGGTGTAGGGACTAAAAAAACTCCATGTCAGTCACATCTAAACCAAACAGGAGGGTCTTTTCGGGACTAAAAGTGGGCATTTGGGACTAAAGAAAGAAGACCCCGAGGGAGTCTTTTTGGGACTTTTTCCAATAGTTGCCCCTGCCACGCATCACACCTTGTTTCTATTAGTTCATTACTAGGGGTAATATGGTCTTTTATCATGTCATTTAATAACCTCTAGTCCATGTTTAGTCCCTGGAACCAAGAAGGTAGGGACTAGGGAGTTTCTAACCAAACAGGGCCTTAGATTAACAACAGCTAATGAGTTGCACGGGACAGTGGATGCTGTCGGTGCCAAAACTGGCGGATCTCGGGTAGGGGGTCCCAATCTGTGCGTCAAGGCTGATAGTAACAGGAAGCAGGGGACACAGATGTTTACCCAGGTTTGGGCCCTCTCGATGGAGGTAAAACCCTACTTCCTGCTTGATTAATATTGATGATATGGGTAGTACAAGAGTAGATCTAGCACGAGATCGTAGAGGCTAAACCCTAAAAGCTAGCCTCTGATGGTATGAATGTAATTGTGATCAGACTTCTAAGGACCAACCTCTTCGGTTTATATAGACACGGAGAGAGCTAGGGTTTACATGGAGTCGGTTACAAGGAAGGAAATATAATATTTGGATCACCAAGCTTGCCTCCCACGCAAAGGAGAGTCCCATCCAGACACGGGCCGAAGTCTTGAGTCTTGTATCTTCACGCTTCAATAGTCCGGACGTGGTACACCATCCGGCTGTCCGGATACCCCCTAATCCAGGACTCCCTCAGTAGCCCCTGAACTAGGCTTCAATGACGACGAGTCCGGCGTGCAGTATTGTCTTTGGCATTGCAAGGCGGGTTCCTCCTCCGAATACTCCAAAGTAGTCCTTGAACACTTAGACCATGTCCGGATATATGAGATAATCTTCATATGCCACCGTAGAGAGAATGATATTTTACAAATGCAATCCGCTGACAGCTTTTTATGATGATGTGACATGTTATTACGGTCGGATCATTATTCCATCTGTTTCCCCACAACCAGCGACAGCGCATATTGCGAGGCGGTTTCTTTGACACGTCTTGTCAAAGCAGAGATCTTGTCCCCTTATCAGGGGACTCTCATCAATACGGGTATGGGTAATCTCACCACGCCATTAATCGTGGCACCTGGGAAACAAGCGATTCCCAACGGGCAAGTGGGGAGGCACATCGCTCTCGGCTCCTCTATAAAGGGACATGATTTCCCCATTTTCACCCACGCCTTCTTCCTCCTTCGCCCACTCTTGCCGCCCTCGAGCTCCAGCGCCCAAGCTCAAATCTTCTCCACACAGCTAAACATGTCCGGAGCCGGAGGCAAGTGGATGGCTTCCACCGTCAAGGAGAAGCACATCGCAAATCTTCGGGCGGCTGGATACTTGGCCGCGGATATAGCGCACCGTCTACCAGATGCCGGGCAGGTCATTCCGACCCCAGGACCCCACGAAAGGGTCGTATTTATCGCCCACTTTGTCCGTGGACTGGGATTTCCACTCCACCCCTTCGTCCACGGGCTCATGTTCTACTACGGGCTATATTTCCATGATCTAGACCCAAACTTTGTCCTCAACATCTCGGCGTTCATCGTCGTATGCGAGGCCTTCCTCCGCATCCGGACTCACTTTGGCCTATGGCTGCAAACCTTTTGCGTGAAGCCGAAGGTTGTAGAGGTCAACAAGCGGAGTGCGGAGGGGCCATGGTGGGCAGGATGCCCAACGTCACATGGCTCGACGGCTCCTTTGTGGAGACCGTAAAAGGATGGCAGTCGGGGTGGTTCTACATCACCGAGCCGCGCGGTGCCAACTGGGCAGCGGCCCCCGAGTTCCGATCCGGAGCCCCCATGCGGCTCACCTCCTGGGAGAAGAAGGGCCTGTCCTGGGGCGACTCCACGGAGCTGGATGGACTCCAGACATGTATCAAACCCATGAAGGACAAGAACATCAAGCTTGTCAACTTGATCAAGGTCATGCTCGTTCGCCGGATCCTGCCCTACCAGAGGCGGGCGGTCAGTCTGTGGGAGTTCGTCCCAACCGAACACCTGATGCTCCAGAAGCTCTATGACATGACGCACAAAGGCACATGGAAGGTTTTGTTCAAGGCCTCCGAAGTACCTCCTCCAACATCCGAGGACCGCGGGCTTCACGCCGCGCAGGCTCCTAGGCCGGTGAGTTCTCGGACTGACCCCAGACCCAGTTCTCCCTGATATATTCACGGGAGTGCCGTAAGTTAGTTGTGTATACTTGATTCAGGACTATGTGGAGACAGCGGAGCAGGTTTACTGTCTGGCTCCGCTGCCAGAAGGCCCAGCGGATGCTCTCCTAACGGAGATGTTGGTCCCGGCACCGTACAAGGTGCTGGAGAAGAAGGCCAAGAAGAAGGCCCCGGGTATCCGAAAGGGTCTTCGACGTAAGGTCATGCCAGAAGCCTCGTCCGAAGACGACGAGGCAGACTCCTCCCACGAAGGGGAGGAGGAAGAAGAAGAAGACGCCCCATCCGGAGAGGATGAGGGGCCCGGGGGAGC
>NC_041385.1:148982812-149009725 GCF_002162155.2 Triticum dicoccoides
GCGCAGGGCTGTCATTCCCTTGTTGTCCGATGACGATGAGTCGGATTCCTCCCGCGGAGGCGGGGGGAATCAGGAAGAGATCCTACCTCCCCCCAATGGGGGGAGAAGAAGTGAAAAGCCGCCCCAGGAGGGGAGGCTAGGGCGTCCAAGAAGGGGAAGGGACCCCTTCCAGACTACTCCGCCATGGCCGCTCTCAGCGAGGAGGGGTGGCTGCCCAGGGGGAAGCCCCTAGCGCGATCGTAAGTGTCTGCATTCCATCATGACTTCACTTCACAGTTTTTGTATTTATAATGTCGAACATATGTGCAGTCCAGCCAGGGATCACCCCGAGGTATCCTCCTCCGGGTCCCTGAGCAATTCGGAGATGAATTCGCTTCCTACGGCCACTACTCCTCAACCCGCAGATGACACGGAGGTGCTATCCCAAAGGCTCCCAGAGCGGGGGGAGGTGACTCTGGAGACGCCCCGAGGCGGGGTCCCAGACGTCGGACTCACGGGGTTCAAGATCCCTGCGGATTGTGTCGACGAGAGCCACGACCAGCTGGGTTCTCAGCCGCACACAATTCCGGAACCTTCGATGGTTCCAAACTCAGGCGGGCGACCCCTCATTAGGGAGGGCGAGCCGTCTGTATCGAGGAGTTCCGTCGCGCCTGAGGCGCGGGACTATCTGCTGGAAGCGCTTCGCGGCGCTTCCATAGATGAAGAGCATCGTACTCTCATGAGTACGGTGATTCGAAAGGTTTTGTACGCCAAAAGCGGACTAACCAAAGCTTGCACCAGGCTCCTAACAGGCTTTGAGGTGAGTAATAAATATGTGCAAAATTACCGCCCGATAGGTAGTAGCCCCTGAAACTCCGTTTGGTGTTCGGAAGAAAAAGCCAAACGGAGGGTCAATGATAATCCACAGGAGTTTAATGATAAGTAATGTTGTGGATAAGCAGGTTGTGCTCCTTGTTGCCGCTGCCCGTACTGCCGAGGAGGCCGAACTGAAACGGGACCTGGAGCAGGCACAGGGAGAGCTAGACCTCACGAGGAGGTAGCTCGAACAGAACAAGGGTAAGTGATTCCCTCTCTTATGCATGTGAGGATACTAAGAATCGACGAGTCTAACGCCTAAGTGTAGTGACTGTGTAACAGGGTCCTCCACCGAAGTGGTGTCCCTGAAGAAGGCGCTATCCGAGGCCGAAGAAAAGGCGGCCTCCGAGTGTAAGGAGAGCGAAAAGCAAAGTGCTAGGGTAGGTGAGGTACAACAAGAGCTCCAGGACCTCGGCAAGAAATGCGAGTCCGTGGAGCATGATCTGAAGGCGAAAGAGGCTGAGCTTGCGAAGGCCCTTGTGAATTTGAAGGACGCCAAGGCCGAAGCCGAGAAAGCACAGCAGGAGAAGTTCTTTATGCAAAGCAAACATGTGGAGGAGGCGTTTCTTTTACTTACTCGAATTCGGAGCTCTCCAAGGGCGTTCGCAGATCTTCCATGTAGCGTATCATACGCTGCGGAGTTCTACCGTGCCCAGGAGGGGAACTCAATGGAGAAGCTATTCTGGTCCAAGTATGCTGGGGCCAAACACCCGATGCCTCTGAGTGACCAACTGAAGCAGTTGGTCGAACTCCACAGGGCGGCCGAATTGGCTATGAAAGGTTTCATAGTCCGGATGTGGCCTGGTGAGCTCATGCCCAGTAGCTCCTTCGGCCTGATCAAGCGGATGGTGGATGCTTTCCCGCGGCTTGAAGTGATCAAGCAATCCGTGTGCATCGAGGGTGCCCACCGGGCCCTTGCCCGCGTCAAGGTGCATTGGGGCAAGCTGGATGCGGAGAAGCTGGTCAAGGGCGGGCCACCGGAGGGCAAGGGGCATCGCCATCCCGAGCTGTACTATGATGGTGTTATGAAGGGTGCTTGTCTCATCGCTGATGAATGTACCAAGGACACCATTTTTGAATGAATTCACTTCTGTCATATTTGTATTTTAAGGACGAAGTTACTTGCGCTATGTAGCGCATTTGTTATTTAAAGTATTACCTTCTATGCGGCTGTTTATAAAATTCTGAAAGTAGGCCAGTCGTCGGCTTCCTCCATCGCGTAACTAGTACTGGGGTGTTTGTGGAAAACCAGGACACTCTTTATCCAAATGTTTGGTCCTTGAAGGAGGTGTCCGGCGCAGCGAACAAGGCAATTGGACTATGCGGCTTGATAACTTTCACTTAGCCATAAAAGTCTACAATTTTAAATTTCAGCGAAGCCCCTGGAATCCGGAAGACGGAATCGGGGCGCTATACACGCCTAGATCGGACAAAGCCGATATATCGCCTAAAGCGGAAAATCTTTAAGGATTTTAAGACCTCTCAAACAGCGACCAGCTCTCGCCACATCATGCCAGTCAGTTTTCGGCTTTCTCTACTAAGGTGCTTGTCTGGAAGAACCAGGACACAATCGCAGTAGTTCTCCCTGTGCTACCTTAGCCGATATAACGGAACGTAAGGCACCAAAACAAGGGAGCCGGGCTATCCCAACTGTAGACCCAAGACATGATTTGGAGCTGATGCATATAATGCTATAAGTTTGGGGTGTCGCACTGTTTAAAGTGTTCGTACTTTATTTGCCATACTTCAGGGCGCCATCAGAAGCCCCTGGCAAACTAGCCATACCAAGGTGTACGGATGCAATACCGAATAAACATTTATAAGAGAAAAAAAATACTCAAATAAGGATAATAAGCTGACACTATATAGAACCTCCCATTGGCGAAAAATACGTTTAAGCGTATGTTTACAATGGATGCATTAAGCAGAGATAAAAATAGGACTATTTGACATGTCCTATCCAGGGGCAAGCTGTGTACAGACAAATGAAGCAGGTATAATGATCGTAAATAGATTCCACCTGGGTATTTCCTTCTGTGCACAACGTCTGTTGCCTCCTTGGATGTCTCTTCCATATGATTCCGGCAATTCGGCTCTTCTGAGGATGCTGCACTAACGCGGTGTCCTGAAATTTAAGAGGGAAAGGGTATGAAGGTATTTGGCGGTTACCCGTACTATCGTCTGAGTCGCTGATATGCCTCCGCCTATGCCCATGGTATCTTGAGTGCATAATTGTGTATGCGTGGCATGAATGCTGCTTTGAAGGGGCTTGAGCGGAGGCCGAACTGCTAATCACGCTCTTAGCGTTCCTGATGATCCTGTTGCGGGGTACTCCGGACTCGCTTGACTATGCTCGAGGTTGTCACCGGATTGGTTTGTCGGAGTAGGCCGCATTGTACTTCTGTCGCGAGGGCTGCCGTAAGCTCTTTTGTTCGAAGTGAGCAGTCCATATTTCCGTTGACAGTGATGACCCCGCGCGGTCCTGGCATCTTGAGCTTGAGGTATGCATAATGTGGTACCACATTGAATCTAGCAAATGCGGTTCGTCCGAGCAGTGCATGGTAGCCACTACGGAAAGGGACGATGTCGAAGATTAATTCTTCGGTCCGGAAGTTATCCGGGGATCCGAAGACCACTTCTAGTATTATAGATCCCGTACAGCGGGCCTCTACCCCAGGAATTACACCTTTAAAGGTAGTTTTGGTGGGCTTGATCCTTGAAGGGTCAATGCCCATCTTGCGCACTGTATCCTGGTAAAGCAGGTTCAGGCTGCTGCCACCGTCCATAAGGACTCGCGTGAGGTGGAGTCCGTCAATGATTGGGTCTAAGACCAATGCGGCTGAGCCGCCATGGCGGATGCTGGTAGGATGATCTCTACGATCAAAGGTGATCGGACACGCTGACCATGGGTTGAATTTGGGGGCGACTGGCTCCATCGCATAGACGTCCCGTAGTGCTCGCTTCCGTTCCCGCTTGGGGATGTGGGTGGCGTAGATCATGTTGATTGTTTTCACCTGGGGGGATTTCTTTTGTCCCCCTGTGTTCGGACGCCGGGGCTCTTCGTCATCGTCGCTGTGCAGCCCCTTGTCCTTGTTTTTGGTGTTTATCGTACCGGCCTGTTTGAACACCCAGCAGTCTCTATTAGTGTGGTTGGCTGGCTTGTCCGAGGTGCCATGGATTTGGCACGAGTGCTCCAGTATGCGGTCCAGGCTGGACGGTCCCTGATTATTTCTTTTGAACGGCTTTTTCCGCTGACCAGACTTAGATCCGCTGAATCCGGCGTTGACCGTCGTGTCTTCAGTGCTGTCGCCGTTGCTCCTTCTCTTATGCCTGTTACGACATGGCTTGCCGTTAACATCGTGGCTGTTTGAAGTGCCGGAATGTGGCGTGGTGCTGCTGCGGGCCAACTAGCTATCCTCGCCCGCGCAAAAGCGGGTCATTAGGGTTGTGAGAGCAGCCATAGACTTGGGCTTTTCTTGGCCGAGGTGTCGAGCGAGCCACTCGTGACGGATATTATGCTTGAAAGCCGCCAGGGCTTCGGCGTCCGGACAGTCGACTATTTGGTTCTTTTTAGTAAGGAACCGAGTCTAGAATTTCCGGGCTGACTCTCCCGGCTGTTGAGTAATGTGGCTCAGGTCATCGGCGTTTGGTGGTCGCACATATGTTCCCTGGAAGTTATCAAGGAATGCATCTTCCAGGTTTTCCCAACTGCCAATGGAATTTGCTGGCAAGTTGTTTAACCAGTGTCGGGCTGGTCCTTTGAGCTTAAGGGGAAGATACTTGATGGCGTGTAGATCATCTCTGTGGGCCATGTGAATGTGGAGAAGGAAATCTTCGATCCATACTGCGGGGTCTGTTGTTCCATCGTACGATTCGATGTTTACGGGTTTGAACCCTTCTGGGAATTCATGATCCATTACTTCGTCAGTGAAGCAGAGGGGGTGTGCGGCGCCTCTGTGCCGGGCTATGTGGCTACGCAGGTCGGATTGATTTGGGTAGCTGTGTTCGGCCCAGCCAGACTTGTTGATGATGTATCTGGCGCGATGGTCATCGTCGCGCGCTGGGGCGCGCCCCCGCGATCCGTAAATCGATCTTGGCTGTCCTGCTTTATTTTCCAGAATATCTTGCAGGTCTTGCCTGTTACCCTAAGCCATAGTGTATCGGCGTGGGGGTGCGGGCTGGTATCCGGGCTGATATCCCATTTTATCCCGGCCACGGGGTGGCCGGTCAGCCGTTTGGCGTTCGAGTTCGTATTCCTTGGCTGCTAGGACTTCAGTCCATCTATCTGTGAGTAGATCTTGATCAGCTTGGAGTTGTTGTTGCTTCTTCTTCAGGCTCCTCACACTGGCTATAAGCCTACACTTGAAGCGCTTCTGCTCCACGGGATCCTCAGGCACGCCAAATTCGTCGTCACCGAGGCTAATCTCGTCTTCGGAGGGGGCATGTAGTTGTCCTCCTCCGGGTATACGTCTGTCGCCTGTTCTTCTGGGCTGACCTGCTCATCTTCCTGTTCGGCCTGCTTGAAGGCGGGCTGGTCAGGGTCATATTCTTCTTTGGCGCCATCCGGATTATTTTCGTCTCCGAGGCCGGTATTGCTGTGGCGGGGCTTTGGAGCGGCGCCGACGACGCCCATGCTTTGTTTTTCTTTCCGAGGGGTTATCCTCCGTTGCCTCATCGCCATTTGTTTCCTTCGGAGTGTCCACCATATATATATATCGTATTTGGAGGTGGCCGTCCACCGCCCGGTGAGCGGTGGCTCCTGTAATTCTCCTACATCGTCGTCCATACCGTCGATGTCTTCGGAGTCGAAGTCAAGCACGTCGGTTAGATCATCGATCGTGGCAATGAAGTGGGTGGTGGGTGGGCAACGAATTCCATCATTGTCCGCTTCCCACTCGAGCCAGACATAGTTCGGCCCGGAGTCTCCTGACAAGGAGAGAGACTTCAATAAGTCTAGCATGTCGCCAAAGGGCGAGTGCTGAAAGACGTCCGATGTGGTGAACTCCATCACTGGAGCCCAACCAGGATCAGCGGGCTCGGGGGGCGCGTGGACTGGAACCTACATCCGGATATGAATCCGGGGGTCCGGAGTCACAGGCTCCCTCGGAGGTGAGACCTGTGTTCGGCTCCATCGCCGACGAGGGTATGGCCTGTGGGGCAGGGTCCAGCCCTCCGTCCTTAGGCAACGCGACCTGCCCCGGATTCAGATTCGAGGCTTCTGCCGGGGTGATATGCCGCGCGACGTCTGATAGCAGGTCCAGGCCGTGCTCATCGTGACTGTCCGGCGCTTCTGGCGCCGACCCAAATCCATCGAAGATCAAGTCCCCGCGAATATCCGCCGTGTAGTTCAAGTTCCCGAACCTGACCTGGTGGCCGGGGGCATAGCTATCGATCTGCTCCAGGTGGCCAAGTGAATTGGCCCGCGGTGCGAAGCCACCGAACACAAAGATCTGTCCGGGGAGGAAAGCCTCGCCCTGGACAGCGTTGTTGCTGATGATCGAAGGAGCCATCAAGCCTGACAGCGACGACATAGAGGAACTCTCAATGAAAGCACCAATGTCGGTGTCAAAACCGGCGGTTGTCGGGTAGGGGGTCCCGATCTGTGCGTCAAGGCTGCTGGTAACAGGAAGTAGGGGACACAGATGTTTACCTAGGTTCGGGCCCTCTCAATGGAGGTAAAACCCTACTTCCTGCTTGATTAATATTGATGATATGGGTAGTGCAATAGTAGATCTACCATGAGATCATAGAGGCTAAACCCTAAAAGCTAGCCTATGATGGTATGAATGTAATTGTGATCGGCCTTCTAAGGACCAACCTCTCTGGTTTGTATAGACACCGGAGAGAGCTAGGGTTTACATGGAGTCGGTTACAAGGAAAGGAAATATAATATCCGGATCGCCAAGATTGCCTCGCACGCAAAGGAGAGTCCCATCCGAACACGGGCCGAAGTCTTGAGTCGTGTATCTTCACGCTTCAATAGTCCGGACGTGGTACACCGTCCGGCAGTCCGGATACCCCCTAATCCAGGACTCCCTCAGATGCACTAGCACCATGTGCATCTACCGATCTACTGTGGTCATGCACAGTCTGTTGCAACAAAGAACAAACAACCAAGGAGCATATTTGTGTTGGTCCCAGTTTTGTTATCTTTAGACACGTTTCCCTATGTGAGCGTAGCAAATCTAGTCCTGCTAAAACTCTACAGCCTTGTCCCTTCCTTTCCTTTTTGAACTAGTACTTTCGCCCCTTCCTTTCCTCTTTGAACCACGTCCTAGATTTATGCGATACAACTTTACCCACTACTTTCACCCATTCCTTTCCTCTTTGAACCATGTCCTAGGTTCATGCTATACAACTTTCCCCCTTCATTTCCTCTTTGAACCACGTCCTAGATTCATGCTATATACAACTTTTCCCACTACTTTCCCCCACTCCTTTCCTCTTTGAACCACGTCCTAGATTCATGGTATACATGCAGCTAGAGTAATGCATGTGGAGTAAGTAAAATATACCTTAAGGTTCTTGGGGCGTGGTTTGGTGGGCGACGGGACGACTGCGAAGAAGAAGGGGTCGGAGGCCCTCCCGCGCCGCCGCTGGGTGGAAAGTGAACAACAGCACCGATAGTGGATTCCCTCCCTCGCTGACGGCAAAAGTGTTAAGCCTCCTTCCCTTCCCAGCGGACAGATCCTGTCGACTCTTTGAGCAGCAGTGAGAGGAGAGAGAGAGGACAACAAAGTCTTGTTTAGATCTGGAGAGGGCGAGAGAGTGTGAAGAGAGCAACTACAAGCGTTGAGGCTCCAACGGGAGAGGGTGAGAGAGTGTGAAGAGAGCAACTACAAGCGCTGAGGCTCCAACGTGTATATATATACTGGAGAGAGAGTGTGAAGCGTGCAAACCCTAGAAAACATTTTGACCAGTCAAAGAATCCTCCTGGCAAAAATTATGCTCAAGTGTAGTTATTGAACCCGAGACCTCAAGTTTGTTGAGCCAACAGGCTAACCAGCTACACAACCCTCCCGTTATGTTCAATGAGAGGAAAATAACCTTTTATACATTCCTGCATTCGTGTGACAGGCATGCCGTGTTTTTTTTTGTGTGTGTGTGGGAGTCATTAGTATTTCAATCATAATCGTGTCATGTGGCTTTGGTGGTAAGACTATCCACAATGGTGGAGAAATAATGCAGCCTTAGTCACCTTACCTCTCTCCACGTAGTCCGTTGGGTCCCACCAGTTGGAGGGTGAAACAAACAAATTAATAAGAAAAATTAAAAGCGCCAGCGGTGTATCTTACTACCTCACACATCACGCTACTGCTCGGGAACACTGTCCAATTGATCCCTCTCTTCGCTCACGTACTATTTTAAGTGAATCCTTATTATAACATGCACACAAATTTTGGGCACTTGTATTCGACTTAAGTCAGTGTGCCACCGTATCTCGTATACTTACTAGTCCCTCCGTCTTGGTGTAATAAGTCACATTAGAAGGTGCAACGGGACCAAGGTGTGTGTGTGTGTGTTTAACAGCATGTGTGTGTTAGAGAGTGCGACAGATCAACCTACTCCTACAAAGAGATGGTGTGTAGTGTACGATTTTAGCCGCGAGAGTCGGTGCATCCTCTCGTTTTCGGGCGTGTCCGGTAGGGACATGCGGACAGCTGCCACGCCTGCTCCTGACCAGCCTGGCCCACCCAAAGCCCCTCCATCGCCCGCGCGCGCTTCCCGCCCGAAACGGTCAGCGCCGCTCCAAAGAATCGGTGCCGCATTCATGCCCGGGCAGAGCGGACGCGACCTCTCACTGGCGCAAGAGTGATGGTTGCTTCTTCCATCCAACTTACTGCTAGGGCTATGTGATTTGATGGCTCATTGGTCTTTATTACTGAGGTGGTAGGACTGCTGGATGTCCCACGCTTTCGGCGAAAGGAGGTAGTAGATTACAATTTTCTCCATTCTTACAGCGGAGGAGTGCAAGAGCAGTGAAAACACGCAGGCTCAGTGATTACATGGCCCACCTCACACTTTCACCGTGCGACACCTAACTCTTTACATAGTACTCCATCCGTTCCTAAATATTACTAGATAGATCCCTGCGCGTTGCCGCGGAACAGCGGTATATCTCTCTGCGCAAAATTATCGATTTCATAGAATTAAAAAAAATCTATAACCGCATGACAAATGTGGTAGCCGAACTAAATAAACTCCCATCATCATTTAGATCATCCCACGTAAGGAAAAGAGACCAGCCAACTCCTATTGCATAATGGGATTATATTTTTCTTTTTGACATGTTAATGGGACTTAAAAGCTCACTTACATGCATGCTACCGGTGCATGCTTGCATGCAGAGATGTTGATGTGATTTAAAACCCAATCACATGCATGTGCCGCGGTATTTTTGCATGCTTGTGTGTGGCTTAGTGCGGAGCCTCTCAACATCTAGATCAGACGGCTATTATGACTGATTTACTTCATCTAACGACTACGTCAATTTTGATGATGTGGCTCAAGGAGAGGATAGAGAATTCCTAGTAGTGGGGGCTAGCTATTACTAGTAGATAAGTCTTTGTAGAGATTCCACTAGGTGAACTACATACAGAACAAAATGAATGAATCTACACTTAAAATGCATCTATATACATCTGCATGTGGTTCATGGTGAAATCTCTACAAAGACTTATATTTTGGAACGAAGGAAGTACTAGTATAGTACTAGCACGTACTGCAATTTATCAGCGAGATAAATTTGTACAATGCTATGGAGCTTCCAGCTCCTGTTACATGTATCTTGCGTCCAAGTTTGCCCGTTGCAACATTTCATCAAATACAAAGGAAACTAACATGCATGCTGTTGCATCTCAATGATTGACAGATCATAGAAAATATGTACTCCCTCCGTTCCAAAATAAGTGTCTCAACTTTGTGCAAACCTTAGTACAAAGTTGTACTACTATTAAAGTTGACACTTATTTTGGAACAGAGGTAGCTAAAGAAAAAAACAATCCATGCAGTCCCTAGCCCTTGAACCGTGAACCCTGACCAGGCTTCAATTTGCTGGCAACGTTCGAGCTTCCTAATAAATGAAGTTTGCAACCTTTTGACCATCGGTTCATTTTGTGCAGTTTCACCAAAATCGAGATGAGCATCCCTGTGGCAAAGAAATTGAAGAAGCGTGATTAGAATAAGATTACTAGGACTAGTTGATGAGACATAAACTCATCACAAATATAGTACGTAGAAGCCAGTAGAGGTATCAGGTACGTGCGGGGAAAAGAAGTAGAGAAATATCCACAGGGAGTGATGTGGGCAGCTAGAGCAGTGGTGCAAGCCGGCTGTAAAGGGAGTTGTACCTGAGGGACGTAGCTCAACCTTGAGGAGGGCGGCGGGAGGCGGCAACTGCCCACGTCAGGCCAGTGAGCAAGGGATGAAGGCAACCTCACCGGCTTTGTGAGAGAGAACGGCGGGGACCCCTGATTGGGACGTGCCGACAGTGGGTTTTCACCGTCGGTGACGGCCACCACTTCTACACTAAGCATCCACCCCTTCCCCAAGCGGACTGATCCACCGGGATGTTAGAGATGTGGCCACAGTCGTTTTGTGTGAGAGAGTGTGAAGAGAGCAACCCCAGCAAGCAACCGTGTAGGCTCGCCCGTCCTGACTATGTATATAGTGGAGCGGTTTCCTTTTCTCTCCATATGAACCTATCATATTGTGTACGTGCCACTGAAGAAAAAAATTTATTTATAAATGACGCGGCACCTACTACTCGTTCTCCTATAACCTTGCGCTTGGCATCTCCAAAATATTAACCTTGCGATTGGCTCTTCGCCTCTTCGGGAAGTCGAGCAATAATGGTAGTGCAGTATATATCGTTCTGGCTATATGAGACCGAATGAATTGCTGCACGTCCACCACGTGGGCGAGGGTCGAGGGGCGAGGGAGAGTGCTACTACATACGGAGCAAAATGAGTGAATGTACACTCTAAAATACGTCTATATACATCACTGTTTGGAGTATGTACTAGTAGTTCATATTGAAATCTACTAAAGGACATATATATTCCAAACAATATGATATAATCTCTATAACCAAGGTAATAGGGACGAGGAGTAAACGAAGGGAGTAGTAAATTTTTCTCCTCGTCCTGCGAGCCACCGCGCGCATGGGCGAGGGAGGAGCAAGCTTCACCTCATCCTGCGAGCCACCGCGCCTGTGGGCGGGGGAGACGGCATACTAAGCAAGCTTCTCCTCATTCTACGAGTTGACGGGACACATCAAAAGTACTCCAGTGTATAGAGCCTTGCCTCTAAGGTAGGCCCCACATGGTTTGCCTCTTTTTTTAATTTAACATAATGCGCCAAGTCGCAATTTGTTTGTTCACCCGTGGTAGCAGATCCTCCCTCCACCAAGTGGAAAACCAGTACACGTGCCAAATTACCATGTGGGCTTCCCTTTTCGTACAGAAATGAGCTCCACCGTGTACCTGTGCGGGTGTGGTTGGGAAAGATACGGGAGTACGTGCACCGTGCATGCACCTCTTCTCTTCGTGCACGTCCCCCACCTACGTGGGTGTGTGTGAGAGATACAAACCGCGTTCGTGAGTGTTTTTTGTTTTGTGGTGGGGGTGGGGGTGGGGTGGGGGGTTGATTTCGTGAATTATTTGTGGGAATTTGTGTCAATGACATCTCAAACAAAATTTTGCATGCAATGTGTGTGAAATGGAGGCCTATCCATATCATACATAGAGGGTAGGGCAATGCACGAGAAGAGAGGGAGGGGTCATAGCTATCGATAGATTCGAAGAGAGGATCAAGTGGGTGGGTGCGAGATCGATGAAGAGAGCCATCAAAATTGTGTGTGTGTGCAAGTGAAAGATATAGGGTGACTGGCCTACCAGAATGTTAGAGGGCACATGTCAAGTTTGTGTGTGGCAGGGAGACATGACTAGAGCGCTTGATGTATCGGTGTGTGTGTGGGGGGAGGGGGAGGGGGGAGGGGTAGGCAGAGGCCTAACTATAGAGGTAGAACAACTCGTATATGTGTTGAGAAGGAGAGACCGAGCTATGTCTTGAGGGAGATCGGTGGACATCCATACATAACTGAAGGACGGGAAATATGATGGGACAGATAGAGAGGAGAGAGAGAGGGAGGGAGAGGGGTAGAGTGTTGGATGCGTGATGGAGTTGCTTCTCGGAGATGTTGGGAGAGGCCTACTAGACAAACTGTGGGTGGAACTGCAATGTTATCAATAAGAGTGGGGATGTGTTTCTGTGTGTGCCTGTGTGTGATAGATCTGTCGGGACGCATCCATGGATGATGAAGGGGAACCATGTGTTTGGTAAGGAAACCTAACTAGATCGGTAGATCAATTGTTGTTTGTCGGAGGAAGGGAGAGACACAACTAATGAGGTAGATCGATCGATGTGTGGGTAAAAACGAGTTATAAGGACCTAGTTGGCTATATATATAGCGAGAGATCGGTCGGTGTACATCCATTTGTTAGAGGCAAATAAGGCCCAGCGAGACGGATAGACAGAGAGAATGGAGCTAGGAGGTGGTGCGAGAGGCCCAACTACTAGCTAGATAGGGGGAGGAGTGTGCGGTTGTGAGATTGATGAAAAGAGGGGCGAGAGTTTACATGTGTGTCTGAACATATGAGAGACACGAGGCAAGGACACATAAAGGAGGATATTGAAGTTGTGTGTGTATGCTGTAGGCAGGAATCGCTGGAGAGGTTTATCGATCGGTGTGTGTCGGAAAGGAGTTGTGGAGACTCTGGGAGAACGACCTAAAGAAAAAAATGAATGTGCCCGGTGGATAGAATGCCGAGGGAGGGGGAGGGCGAGGAGGGCGTGTGCATGCACGAGAGAAAGTTAGTGGTAGCTACAAAGGTTAGAGGATTGTGTGGGTGTAAGAGACTAACAAAGATCATAATTTGATATGAAAGCGGATTCATATATTTGAATAGGAGATCATAGTGTTTTAAACATTGCATGCATGAATATAGTGGTGATACACGTGTTGTGCACATGTTATACCATAATGTGATAACGCATGGCATTTGCAACTCACAGCTAAATGCCGAACAATCTAAACCATACTATACATCAAACAATCTCACATTTTATTTGAATTTGTGATAATGTGCGGTGTTTGCAGCTTACAACTAAATATCGAGCAATCTAAACAATACTATATATCAAACATTCTCACATTTTATTTGAATTTGTGGTAATGTGTGGTGTTTGCAACTCACATCTAAATACTTGTAGGCGTAGGGGCGGGGCACCATACATAATGTGATAAACACATTATACATATGTGTCACAGCCCTAGCTCAGTCCATGTTGTCTTGTTTGACCCTCATGTTGCATCATGTTTAAATTCAAAAGAATTTGAAATGGGGATGACAAACCCTAGCACCAAATTAAATCAAATAGGGTCAACCAGAAATATTTTCAATGAACCCAGAATGCTTTTCAAAAAAGTTCATAATTTTTGAATTGGTCTAGAACCTCTGCCAAAAATGGTGCACATTTTTCTAGGTCACTCTGGATTTTTTGAATTAATGCATTAAATATTTGCATTTGGGCATTTAATTCATCTATATATTTTAATTGCCCAAATAGTACTGCTGATGTTTGAGGGCTGCTGAAAAATATTTCAACAGTGCCCACGACTTATCTCAGTATTTTTAGGAAAGGTTTAGTATTTTTAGTGATTCAAAAACAACAACAGAAATAGAAAACTAGAAAATAAACAGGAAAAAAAGAAGAGACAGAAGACTTACCTGGCCTACCTGCTACAGTAGTTGGCCTGCTAGGCCCAGCCCACCCCACCGCGCGTCGTCTTCCTCGCGCCTACTGGCGTTGCGCGTGGCGCGCGCACAGCCGAGCCGCGGCCACCTCCTGCTAGCCACGCAGCTGCTCCCCCTCGCCCTGGACGACGCCATGCCACCCCGCAGAACCCCCTCGACCCCCTCACTCTCTGGTCCTCTCTCCCCCTCGCCTCCCTCTCGTCCTCTCCACCATGGCCGAGACGCCCGCGAGCTCGCTGCCGCCATAGCCACGGCCACCGTCCATCCCGTGCCTCCCCGATGGGTCCAGAGGAACCGCAATCGCCTTCTGCATCGTCTAAACCAACCCATTCAACTGCGGGAGCCCTACATCGCCGCCACGAGTCGTCTTCCCCGAGCACGGCCTCCGGACTCCATCAATGGATTCGTCTCCTTTCGGTCGTCCCCGAGCCAGCTGAGCCTGTCGTCGACCTCCTAGTGAGCTTCGCTGCATTTCCCCTCTCTTTCCCGCATCTTTCCCGTCCTCTAGCCATCACATTCATCGAGACCGAGAACCACCGCCGCCCGAGCTTGTCGCCGGAGTAGCTCCGGCGACCATTTGGTCACGCCAGTGCATCCAAACGCTTCGCAGCAACACGTAGAGCCTCGCGGGAGCTTCTGTTCGTACTTTTGCATGCCGTAGCCCCGACCCCGAGCTCGCTCGAGCTCCGGCCTCCGCTGTTGTCGTCGCCGGCGATGCTACAGGCCATTCGAGGCCCGGAGACCACCACCATCCGCCGCGCCGCGCCGCCAGCATCCTAGAGCTGCCTCTAGCGCATCCAGCCGTGCTCTGTGGAGCTTTTCCGAAGCCCGCAGCCGCCACTAACCGCGCCGCCGCCATCGCAACAGGCCATCCCTGACGGCCCCGCAGCCTCCCATAGACGCGCACGAGCCAGGGCTTCCTCCTGGTGCCCTCGCCCGCCATCCCCGTGGCCTGCCGTGCGGGCTCCGCCGCGACTTGAGGTCGTCGGCGACTAATCGCCAGCAATGCTGACGTGGACACGTCATTAGCGGCTAAATGACCCACTAACAACCCCCTGGCTCATTGACATGCGGGCCCCACTGCCAATCTAACCAGCTAACAAAATTAGTTTAAGTTTAATCTAAACACAGTGGCCCCACCCGTCGGCGCTGACCTTGCTGACGTGGCCGTTGACCGGACCCACCTGTCTGTGACACTAAATGCCACAGGGTCACTGACCAGTGGGTCCCACTGGTCAGGTTTGACCTGGGCCGTGCCCCGTTGACCTTCTGACGTCATGATGATGTCAGGCTGAAGCAGTAATCCTTTTCAGAATTTAAATAGATCTTAAATGATTTGTTTAATTCAGAAAATATCCCAAACTTCTAAAATTCATAGAAATTCAACCATAGCTCCAAATGAAACAAGTTATATATGAAAAATGATCGGAAAAATCCAATCTATCCATCTGCACTGGTTTTATGCATGCTTAAGCAACTGAACCTTGATGTTCATACCAAAACATGATAATGCACTTTATGAATTCATAGTTTGAGTTTGAATTTGAATCTTTGGTTCAAATAAGCTCAAACCTTTACGTTCTTAGCTGCATTAGCCCAAATCACAGCATATTGCCATGTCATGATCATGCATCATATTGTGCATTGCATTGATTGTGTTTCTTCTTTGTTTGTTGGTGCTTGTCCCCTCTCAGTAGACGTGTACCGACGATGTAATCGATGTCACCGATGAAGAACTATACTATCTTCAGAAGTGCCAGGCAAGCAAAACCCCTTGTTCATTCCAATACAAAACCACTCTCTCGCTCCTGCTCTCTTTTACTGCATTAGGACAACAACGAGTCAACTATTACATGCTGCGGTAGTTGATCCCCTTTCCTTTGCATGACCTGTCATTGCCACAGTAAATAGATGAAACCCACTAGCATGAGTAGGAGTTGTTTGAGCCCTGATATGCCTACTCATTCATGCTTGTTTATCATGCCTGCTATTACTTAGAGTTGTGTCAGGTCTGATTCATCAGGGATGAATTGGAGAGCTGTGAACATGTCCTACTATTGAGAGCTAAGTGTGTGAACACGGTTTGGTAAAGGTAGTGGTGAGAGGCCATGTAGGAGTACATGGTGAGTTGTCTCATTGCATCCATCTTCAGGAACTGAGTTCTATGTTTGTGATCCATGAACAGTTACTACCACACATTGGGCTCTGGGCGCTCCAAGCACTCTTGACTTATTAATCAACCTGATCTTTGTCCAGTAGTTGCAAATAGTTTCTGGTGTTTGTAGGTAGTGTTAGTAGTCTACCAAGTGGCACCCGGTACAGGTGGGCTTGGGACAGACTAGACACAGTGGCACGGTGTACCGAGTGGCACCCGGATGGTGGGCTTGGGAACCCTGCTCACATCGTTTGGGGCCGTGAGCGACACCGCGGCCGGATCTCCTTGCGGATGGAACCCAAATAGGCAATAAACCTGGACGAGAGACTTGTGTGGTTAGTCAGGTCGTGGCCGACTCCCTCACCGGGCTTCCGCTTGAAGTTTGCCGAGATACACGAGGTGTACATGGCGGTAAGTGGCGAGAGCGTGTGTGAAGAAGTACACCCCTGCAGGGTTAACATTATCTATTCGAATAGCCGTGTCCGCGGAAAAGGACTTCTGGGTTGCCTGTACAGTTCATAGACAAGTGAAAGTGGATACTCTAAAATGCGAAAGATAAGCGTGAGTGCTATGGATGGCGTTCTCGTAGGGAGACGGGAGCGGATCCATAATGGTGTATTGGTTGGTGAATATGTGGACTCGTGTGTGCCCCTTCAAAGAGTTACATTGCAGTCGTAGTTCGGGATAGCCATTGAGTCAAAGATGGCTTGCTGCAGTTAAACCCCACCATCCCCTTTGTTGATGATGATGCATATGTAGTTAGTTCTGATGTAAGTCTTGCTGGGTACATTTGTACTCACGTTTGCCTATTTTATGTTTTTGCAGAGAGACTTCAGTCTCGCTAGTAGTTCTGCGTGAACTTCGACGTTTAGCTTGTTACCTCAGCTACGATCTTGTGCCCTGGCAGGATCTGGTAGATAGTCAGGCTTCTCAGCCTTTTTCATTTGTAGATGTCTGTACTCATACATGTTAAGCTTCCACATGTGCTTGACTTGTATGCTCTGAATGTTGGGTCATGAGACCCATGTTTGTAATATCTTGCTCCTCGGAGCCTATTGAATAAAATACTTGAGTCATAGAGTCATGTTGTGATGCCATGTTGTATTTGCACATATCGAGCATATTGTGTGTATGTTATTGAAATGCTTGGTATGTGTGGGATCTGACTATCTAGTTGTTTATCCTTGGTAGCCTCTCTTACCGGGAAATGTCTCCTAGTGCTTCCACTGAGCCATGGTAGCTTGCTACTGCTCCGGAACACTAGGCTGGCTGGCATATGTCCTTCTTCGTTCATGTGTCTGTCCCTTTGGGCAAATGTCACGCGGTGTCTACCGGAGTCCTGTTAGCCCGCTACAGCCCAGATTCTCTGGAGTCCTGCTAGCCCAGTTGCCACAGCCAGGATTCACTCGCTGATGACCGACACGTTCGTTGCTGGGTCATGTATGCATGTCCCTGTAAGTTAGTGCCACTTTGGGTTCACGACTAGCCATGTCAGCCCGGGCGCCTTGTGATATGGATGCTAGCGACATTATCATATACGTGTGCCAAAAGGCGCAAACGGTCCCATGCCTGGTAAGGCGACACCGATGGGAATACCGTGCGTGAGGCCACAAAGTGATATGAGGTGTTACATGCTAGATCAGTGTGCCATTGAATCGGGGTCCTGACAGCTTTGGTATCAGAGCTTGACTGCCTGTAGGATTACCAAGCCAAACTGGTCGAAGTTGAGTCTAGAAATTCTCTAGTTATATAAGGGAATTGATTGTGGGATGGAACGTAAGGCTCTTTTTACTCCTTTACCTCATGTCCTTCTGATCTGAGTCATCTTACCTTCCTACGGGGTTAAGGAACTAGGCTTTCTCTTCTTTCTATCAGGATCACGTGTTACTAATCCGTAGACTTATAGAATTGTTGGATTTAAGCCTCGGTTCAGTTCCTACTACTTCCGTATGATAATTGTTGATCTAGAAACCTTGATATTGTGCTTCTGAGTGGCTATGCCACCATCTTTGTAGCATGTCTCCAATCTTTTTGAGCATTTACAGCTGTTATGATGTCCGAGTCATCCCAGGTTTCTAAACAATTTGATGCACTTCCAAATCCTTTCCCTCTGGTTTTGATGTTCCTTTGGGCCAGGTTAATCACACTAATTGCTGAGTTGAGGTATTCTATTGCCTCGACATATATGTTGGAGTTATTATTATGACCCTAGGTGTCTTAGGGGATCATCTAGTAATCCAGCCATGATTTGTGTCCCACTATGATGATTCTGGCCTTTATTCTCGAAAGCATCCCGTGATGCCATTTAGATAGTAGGTATTCTATTCCTGGGTCCTTGAACCCGAGATTCACCCTACTTAGTTCTTGTTGATAGTGTTTGCTAGTTCCTTCAGGATATTAGTAACCTTTGCGACAGTCCTCAAGGTCCGTGGTATATCATTCTTCCAAATACCATGAACCATCCTTGGCAGAAGTTCCTCGTTGAACCAAAAGATCACAACAAGAGTGCTCTCGATGAGTTCCCCATTATATGTTGTGACTCTGCCAGTTCTACCCTTCTGCATGGGTTATCCGAAAGAAACATGTTGAACTCGTTTGACATGCTAATCTATGCACCCACAACTCAGAAAATCATATGTTCCTTTGAGTTGTCCCTCTTTAGTTGTATTTTGACCTTCGTCTATCAATTGATAGTAAGGAGTAGTTGTGCAACCGTGTTTATCGATGCCTACTATTCTTATGGTCTGTCAAGCCATTCTACTTCGGAATGACTAGGAGAAGCAAACTCCAGCACCTTATCCATCTCCAGGATTGGGTCAAAGTAGTTGTATTCCGCAGATCAATTGCAATCCAGCTTTTGATTCTGTTCTACCTTGGAGTATTACCATCTTTTATATCAGCAATATCATAGGAATTGCACACCATACTATGAATTCTTGACGCAGTAATACTTCTTGCCATCATTGTTAATTCCTCGGTTCTCGTGTTATTGTAACCGGATGCCGACAAATGAATCGTGATGTGTGAAATCAATACTGCTAGCAACCCCGTTGCTTGGTAGTTAATGGAAAATAATCTCATTCTTAGTGTGTTGGTATTGAATCATCATTCTAAGATAGATTGTGCTACCTAGTCCTTATTTCTGGTGCACTCTTCGATCAATGAGTTAGGATTATTCAATCCCTTGCTTATTTGATCATATCGTCTTGCCCTGAAAAGCAAGATTATCCTCGAGCTTAGTAGCATATTGGTGGCTCGTGATTTTGTGATTATCTTCCCGGAAGTATCACCAGGTTGTCCCCCTGACCAATGCGTTGAGCTCGTAATCAAGTTGGTTTCTTGTAAACCAACCTTCTCCAAGAATATGTGCAGGATACCCCTGAGCTAGTTGGTTAAGCTAAACAACAACTTGGAGAGTTGGAAGATAAAACCTTGTCTGATTTAGTTCATTTTAAGGGATATCTTGTATGTGTTTTGAAGAAAGATGGTAGTTTCATCAATTGACCCTCGTGATCAGTTAATGGACCTATCATCTTATCAAATCTTTGATTCGAGTATGGGATATCCTCAAATCAAATCAGAACCAACGATATTCGTAATGTTGTCTTACTCGTGGTTGTTTCTTCGAGCATACACCATTATATCTTGTGGGTCTGACCAATTCTATCACTTGTTCACATAATTATGGAATTCCATCTTCATGGAGACCTGGATGAATTGTTGTTGAGCCCATTGACAAAATCCTTATCTCCTCCATGATTGTGTTGAACATCCAGCTAGTGTTGGAAACTTTTGAAAGCATTTCTTCATGCTAGCTCATGAAGCATATGTTCAGATGAAAGAAGTGACTTCCTCTAATTCATGTGCATTGGGTGCAAGTTGCCGCCGCGAATTCGTGAAAGTCAATGTTGCTTCCTTGGAATCATCCCAAGTTAGTCAAGCATGTGCGAATTACTCCATGGTTTGATAGGTTGGCCGCCTTCATTCTATATGTGTTTCCTATCACACCAAGCCACTGATTGATTTGTCCAAGGAGAAGAAGTTCCTTTATAAGAGCTAACCCGGGCTTAATCAAGGACTCCGTTATCCGCAATGATGGTTCCCCACCTGAACTCGGTAGTGTTTCGTTGTAAGACTACCAAATGACCATGCTTGTCTGGGACAGCGTGTTCACATGCTTGTAGCAGAACCAGCTCAAGTTTTGGAGCCTACTACCGTAGCTCATTTCCCGAGAATCCCGCAACGTCATCTCGTCGATTTGTGTTGCAAACTTTCATTTTTTTCCTTTCTAGACTTGTTGAGTGTGGAATATCCTGATACCAACCAGATCTGACTCTCAGGCTGATATGATGGTTGGAACGTTTTCCCAAGAGTTATAATAATGGCCTCACCGTAACCGGTAAAGTGGATGTCGTGGCCAAAACACCCAGTCGGAAGACCTATTATTGTAGTATGGATTGAGAAAATTGGCCACCTCCCCATAAGGTTTTCGTAGGATTTACTTCTGTAGTTTTCCTTATGGATTTTTGTGTTCCCGAAGTCCGACCTTTTACTTGATGTTCTAGATATCAAACCATATTTATGTATGGATTACGCTAGCACATCAAGGAGAACATTAGAAGCGGAGTGCTAAATGTCTCTCGATCAATCATCCAGATCTGATTCCTTGGCCTCGCTAAGGTGAAATCTGAGAAGGTGTTATCTTCCTTTGCATCTGCATCATCCATCTCTATTCATCATGGTAGTATGTTGCGTTGCCAGGATCCTTGACACGGATATTGGTAAAACCTTGATGAGTATGGAAATGCTCAAGTTCTTGAGGGCACACTCAGTCACTAGGTTATAACCTCGGTATCAATTGGAATGTGCATCCCGTTTGCCGAGTTGTTCTATAACCATAGCTTCCTTTCCGTTCTGAGTATGCAATTTCTTTGAACTCCGTCAAACAATCATTTGTGAATTGCCTTAGCCTGGTATGCAGAGTTTCAATGATCCTTTCTGATAGAGTTTCTTTCTATCGTCATCGAGTTGGATGAAGATCTAGAAAGCAAAGACGTCAAGATCAATATGAAGCAATGAATCAACATCTTTGAGAAGGACAGTTGGATCGTGGAGATCGTGTTAGCTTTGTGTTCCCTCTGTCTTCTTACCTCACGTCTTGAATCTCGAGACGAGATTCTTGTTTAGTGGGGGTGAGCTGTCACAGCCCTAGCTCAGTCCCTGTTGTCTTGTTTGACCCTCATGTTGCATAATGTTTAAATTCAAAAGAATTTGAAATGGGTATGACAAACCCTAGCACCAAATTAAATCAAATAGGGTCAACCAGAAATATTTTCAATGAACCCAGAATGCTTTTCAGAAAAGTTCATCATTTTTGAATTGGTCTAGAACCTCTGCCAAAAATGGTGCCATTTTTCTAGGTCACTCTAGATTTTTTCAATTAATGCATTAAGTGTTTGCATTTGGGCATTTAATTCATATATATATATATATTAATTGCCCAAATAGTACTGCTAATGTTTGAGGGCTGCTGAAAAATATTTCAACAGTGCCCACGACTTATCTCATTATTTTTAGGAAAGGTTTAGTATTTTTAGCGATTCCAAAACAACAGCAAAAATAGAAAACTAGAAACTAAACAGGAAAAAAACAAAGAGACAGAAGACTTACCTGGCCTACCTGCTACAGTAGTTAGCCTGCTAGGCCCAGCCCACCCCGCCACGCGTCGTCTTCCTCGCGCCTACTGGCGTTGCGCGTGGCGCGCGCACAGCCGAGCCGCGGCCACCTCCTGCTAGCCACGCATCTGCTCCCCCTCGCCCTGGACGACGCCACGCCACCCCACAGAACCCCCTCGACGCCCCCTCACTCTCTGGTCCTCTCTCCCCCTCGCCTCCCTCTCGCCCTATCCACCATGGATGAGACATCCGCGAGCTCGCTGCCGCCATAGCCGCGGCCACCGTCCATCCCGTGCCTCCCCGATGGGTCCAGAGGAACCGCAATCGCCTTCTGCATCGTCTACACCAACCCATTCGACTGGGGGAGCCCTACATCGCCTCCACGAGTCGTCTTCCCCGAGCACAGCCGCCAGACTCCATCGACGGATTCGTCTCCTTCCGGTCGTCCCCGAGCCAGCTAAGCCTGTCGTCGACCTCCTAGTGAGCTCCGCTGCATTTCCCCTCTCTTTCCTGCATCTTTCCTGTCCTCTAGCCGTTTCGTTCATCGAGACCGAGAACCACCGCCGCCCGAGCTTGTCGCTGGAGTAGCTCCGGCGACCATTTGGTCACGCCAGTGCGTCCAAACGCTTTGCAGCAACACGTAGAGCCTCGCGGGAGCTTCAGTTCGTCCTTTTGCACGCCGTAGCCCCGACCCCGAGCTCGCTCGAGCTCCGGCCGCTGCTGTGGTCGTCGCCGGCGATACTACAGGCCATTCTAGGCCCGGAGACCACCACCATCTGACGCGCTGCGCCGCCAACTCCCTAGAGCTGCCTCCAGCGCATCCAGCCGCGCTCTGTGGAGCTTTTCCGAAGCCCGCGGCCGCCGCTAATCACGCCGCCGCCGTCGCAACAGGCCATCCCCGATGGCCCCGCGACCTCCCCTAGGCGCGCACGGGCCTGAGCTTCCTCCTGGTGCCCTTGCCCGCCATCCCCGTGGCCTGCCGTGCGGGCTCCGCCGCAACTTGAGGTCGCCGGCGACTAATCACCGGCAGTGCTAACGTGGACACATCATTAGCGGCTAAATGACCCCCTAACAACCCCCTGGCTTGTTGAAATGCGGGCCCCACTGCCTATCTAACCAGCTAACAAAATTAGTTTAAGTTTAATCTAAACACAGTGGCCCCACCCGTCGGTGTTGACCTTGCTGACGTGGCCGTTGACCGGACCCACCTGTCCGTGACACTAAATGTCACAGGGTCACTGACCAGTGGATCCCACTTGTCAGGTTTGACTCGGGCCATGCCCCATTGACCTGCTGACATCATGATGATTTCAAGCGGATGCAGTAATCCTTTTTGGAATTTAAATAGATCTTAAATGATTTGTTTAATTCAGAAAATATTCCAAACTTCTAAAATTCATAGAAATTCAACCGTAGCTCCAAATGAAACAAGTTATATATGAAAAATGATCAGAAAAATCCAATCTATCCATCTGCACTGGTTTTATGCATGTTTCAGCAACTGAACCTTGCTGTTCATACCAAAACATGATAATGCACTTTATGAATTCATAGTTTGAGTTTGAATTTGAATCTTTGGTTCGAATAAGCTCAAACCTTTCTGTTCTTAGCTGCGTTAGCCTAAATCACAGCATATTGCCATGTCATGATCATGCATCATATTGTGCATTGCATTGATTGTCTTTCTTCTTTGTTTGTCTGTGCTTGTCCCCTCTCAGTAGACGTGTACCGACGATGTGATCAATGGCACCGATGAAGAACTATACTATCTTCAGAAGTGCTAGGCAAGCAAAACCCCTTGTTCATTCTGATACAAACCCAGTCTCTCGCTCCTGCTCTCTTTTACTGCATTAGGACAGCAACGATTCAACTGTTACATGCTGCGGTAGTTGAACCCCTTTCCTCTGCATGACCTATCATTGCCACAGTAAATAGATGAAACCCACTAGCATGAGTAGGAGTTGTTTGAGCCCTGATGTGCCTACTCATTCGTGCTTGTTTGTCATGCCTGCTATTGCTTAGAGTTGTGTTAGGTCTGATTCATCGGGGATGAATCGGAGAGTTGTGAACATGTCCTACTGTTGAGAGCTAAGTGTGTGAACACGGTTTGGTAAAGGTAGCGGTGAGAGGCCATGTAGGAGTACATGGTGAGTTGTCTCATTGCAGCCATCTTCAGGAACTAAGTTCTATGTTTGTGATCCATGAACAGTTATTACCACACATTGGGCTTCGGGCGCTCCAAGCTCTCTCGACTTATTAATCAACCTGATCTCTGTCCAGTAGTTGCAAATAGTTTCTGGTGTTTGTAGGTAGTGTTAGTAGTCTACCAAGTGGCACCCGGTACAGGTGGGCTTGGGACAGACTAGACACAGTGGCACGGTGTACCAAGTGGCACCCGGATGGTGGGCTTGGGAACCCTGCTCACATCGTTTGGGGCCGTGAGCGACACCCCGGCCGGATCTCCTTGCGGATGGAACCCGAATAGGCGATAAACCTGGACGAGAGACTTGTGTGGTTAGTCAGGTCGTGGCCGACTCCCTCGCCAGGCTTCCGCTTGAAGGTTGCCGAGATACACGAGGTGTACATGGTGGTAAGTGGCGAGAGCGTGTGTGGAGAAGTACACCCCTGCAGGGTTAACAATATCTATTCGAATAGCCGTGTCCGCGAAAAAGGACTTCCGGGTTGCCTGTACAGTTCATAGACAAGTGAAAGTGGATACTCTAAAATGCACAAGATAAGCGTGAGTGCTATGGATGGCGTTCTCGTAGGGAGACGGGAGCGGATCCATAATGGTGTATTGGTTGGTGAATATGTGGACTCGTGTGCGCCACCTCAAGGAGTTACATTGCAGTCGTAGTTCGGGATAGCCAGTGAGTCAAAGCTGGCTTGCTGCAGTTAAACCCAACCATCCCCTTTGTTGATGATGATGCATATGTAGTTAGTTCTTATGTAAGTCTTGCTGGGTACATTTGTACTCACGTTTGCCTATTTTATGTTTTTTGCAGAGAGACTTCAGTATCGCTAGTAGTTCCGCGTGAACTTCGACGTTTAGCTTGTTACCTCAGCTACGATCTTGTGCCCTCGGCAGGATCTGGTATATAGTCAGGCTTCTCAGCCTTTTTCATTTGTAGATGTCTGTACTCAGACATGTTAAGCTTCCGCATGTGCTTGACTTGTATGCTCTGAATGTTGGGTCATGAGACCCATGTTTGTAATATCTTGCTCCTCGGAGCCTATTAAATAAAATACTTGAGTCATAGAGTCATGTTGTGATGCCATGTTGTATTTGCACATATCGAGCATATTGTGTGTATGTTATTGAAATGCTTGGTATGTGTGGGATCTGACTATCTAGTTGTTTATCCTTGGTAGCCTCTCTTTCCGGGAAATGTCTCCTAGTGCTTCCACTGAGCCATGGTAGCTTGCTACTGCTCCAGAACACTAGGCTGGCCGGCATGTGTCCTTCTTCGTTCATGTGTCTGTCCCTTTGGGGAAATGTCACGCAGTGTCTACCGGAGTCCTGTTAGCCTGCTACAGCCCAGATTCTCTGGAGTCCTGCCAGCCCAGTTGCTACAGCCCAGATTCACTCGCTGATGACCAACACATTTGTTGCTGGGTCATGTATGCCTATCCCTGTAAGTTAGTGCCACTTTGGGTTCACGACTAGCCATGTCAGCCCGGGCTCCTTGTCATATGGATGCTAGCGACATTATCATATACGTGTGCCAAAAGGCGCAAACGGTCCCGGTCCTGGTAAGGCGACACCCGTGGGAATACCGTGCGTGAGGCCGCAAAGTGATATGAGGTGTTACATGCTAGATCGGTGTGCCATTGAGTCGGGGTCCTGACAATATGAGACATGGTTTAGATTATGAAGATCTAGCTAGAGCTAGAAATGTAATGTGATTTGAAATCAAAATAAAGTGGATTCAAAAAATCTAGTTCGAGTTCATATAGTACACATAGTTCATATGTAACTCGAGACTAATCATGTGGTGTGCTGTGAAGATAATACACAAACGATGGTTTAACTTGACAATAATGATGATTGTAGATCTTATT
Organism: Triticum dicoccoides; assembly: GCF_002162155.2. NCBI lineage: Eukaryota > Viridiplantae > Streptophyta > Magnoliopsida > Poales > Poaceae > Triticum > Triticum dicoccoides. Next base: position 149,008,378 of record NC_041385.1, read on the forward strand.
AAAACAAGGAAACAAATTCAAATGCTTTGACTTCACAATAATCATTACTGTAGATCTTATTCAAATTTAGTTCATATTGAAGCAGTAGTATATACGTCTGGAATGCACTAAAACGTTCATTTGAGTAGTAGGCTGCATGCATTATACACGTAGTGAAATATTTTAATTGAACATAACATGAATTCAAAGTTTTGAATGACATTTGTAGTGCGCATTGATTTGGTACAGTACACGTTAGGCTTGTCCGGAAATTTCAACCCGCACCTTGTTAGCCCGAAATATTTAAGATATATCTTTGTCTCGTTGTGCTCCGACAACTCCCTCCATCTCAACCCGCGCCTTGCTATTCCAAAATTACAACGCGCACGAAAACTCCCACCTCCTGTGAAATCCTGACACGCAAAATGCCCGTGGTACCCCTGAACTGAAAGAACCGCCTCAAATCGGTGGGGGGTACTTTCGTAACTTACCCCACATTTTAGACAAGTGCATCTCTAAGCCATGGTTCCCCACTGCCATCCCATCCGCCCACCCATTCGTACACCGAGGCTGTGAAAACCCGCGATGAAACCCCACACTCTGCTCCGTCCGCCACCCAGCCGGAGCCTATTCCCCGACGATGTCGTCCACAACAACACCTCGATGTCCCTCATCCACCGTACCAGATGAGGATCCATCGTCGATCTCATTGTCCCGCCGGTTCAGCCACCCCGTCCTCCACCTCCAAGGAGCTGCCCCGATGTTCCCCTCGTCTTTCACGCCACTTCCATTCCCACACCGCCATTTTCACCTGCACCACCGAAAGAGCATCATCATCACCGTTTCCTCGGATCAAGCTGCGGCCTAATCGGCGCCACCAAAGAGGTTGTACACTAATCGTCACATTTTCTTCTTAATTTGATCTCACGGTGCTGCCGGCGCTCGGTCCCGAGCCGACACGAGGCGACTCCATCCACGGCGGCGTCGCCGGCCACTTCCTCCACGACGTCGCTCCCTCGGTGGCGACATCCACATCAGTAGGAGTTGCTGCTGCTTTAGCTCTCTCTCGCGCTACTGCTTTGCTCTTGCTCTCGGTCCCCTGCCTGGTCTACTCTTGCTATTGCTCTTGCTCTCGCTGCTGCTCTCGCTCTTGCTCTTGCTTGCGATGCTGCTCCGATTTGGCTACACTTCAGTCGACTGAATTGACTTTTGGGTCAGTCGATTTTCAAGGGGTGGGCTCGCCGGGGTGAAGGAAGAACCAGCCGCAGCAGGGAGGGGGGCTCACCGGAGAGGTAACCCACTATCTATCTTAGTGTTCAGGATGGGGGCGGTGGTCGCCGACGTTGGCAGGGCATTGGCAGGGCAGTGG
>NC_041385.1:149010135-149012498 GCF_002162155.2 Triticum dicoccoides
GGGATCGCCGGAGAAAAAGCTCAGCACGGGGGGGGCCTAGGGGGATGGCCGGGGCGGCGGTGGACCGGTGGTGGGGAGTGTTTTCGAGGCAGGCGGGGCAGCGCGCCACCGGTCGCGGGTGGTGGGGGGCTGCTGTTTGGCCGGTGGTGGCTGGCGGCTCAGGGGGGTGGAGGTTGAAGATGAACCGCAGGCCCTTGATTTGTATCCAATAGCTGCAAAATCGACTGACCAGAGATGAAAAAGTCAGTCGACCGACGTGTAGCCTCACCTTGCTAGTGCGTTCAGTTTCGACAGCAAAATTCCGTTTCGACAGCAAAATTCAGTTTCGACAGTTAGGTTCAGTTTCGACAGTTAAGTTCAGTTTCTACAGTTAAGTTCAAAGATGAGCGGCTTATGTATTTTACATCTAGCACTTTGTGGTTATGTATTTTACGTCATGTATTGGAGATGCTATTAGAATTCCACTCAGGTTAACGTTGTTCGTTGTCTCGCTTGTCCTGCTTCAGCCTCGGCGTCGTACAACTCACCGGAGCTGCTCCAACGACGAAACCCTCCATCACAGCAGAGCAGTACCTCGGGCTCCATCTCCAGACGCCTAAGATCTTCTTCCCCTCCTCCGATAGCAAAGTCATCCAGAGCATCCCACTGGCCAACCCAATCACGCTGAGATCGACATGGCTTCACCAAAGAGGTTGTACACTTATTGCATCTCTTTTTTACTCTCCATGTTATATATATTGTCCACTGAGCACACAGATTTGTTCCTTGAGTGTCTCCTTGAAAGAAAAAACGTAGGAATTTTAATTTTCACTTGTCCTCCTTTTCAAATTCTTATTCATGAAGCACAAGACTAAGAGATAGTAGCATAATAGCATTATAACCGTACATTTTCTTGTGGTTTGACTAAATCTCACCATGCTTCTTTGCATCCTGTGATCTTCCAATTGTTGTGAATCAAACACCCAGATTGGCAGAAATCTTGTGTTTTTAAATTCTCTGTTTTGCACCCAGGTTTGCACGTGCATTCCTATCCTATACCTGTCTATTTCCTATCCCTGCATTGTTGGAATCCTCCAATTCAAACGAGCCCTTACATAATTACTTCTCTTATAGATAGTTGTCAAAGAAAACCTTGCGTGGTTTGTCCCGCTCCTGCTGCGCCATCGTCCACCCCAGCTCAGCTGCTCCAACGACAGAAGGGTCCAGCACAACAGGGATCCAGCCTCCAGACTGTCTTTCGCCGCCTCAGATCCTCATCCCCGCCGCTGGCAGCCATGAAAACTGCATTACCATCATCAACCGAGCAGATGACCTCGAGGACTACACGGGTCCACAAGAGAGGTCGCACTCTTTCGTGTCTTCTTATGTTATGCATCGCTTAATATTACATGCTACTTTATTGTCCTGTTCACCGATTAGACTCTGAGTCAACTCCAAACTAATGGTCAAACTTGAGTTTTTAAATGGTTGTGGGGTACATATCGGGGCCGCTATCAATAGTATCTATCTACTATCTAGTTAATCTTCGGTGTCTACTATGAGCTTCATGTTGGGTGGGAAACAAACAGTAAAGAAGCCATTAGCTGTATTTATTAACTGAAGCCATTATCTGCTTGCTATTATTGGTTTTGGGTCTATCCACAGGTTGCTACCATCACTCTGGATTTCTGCATGCACTCATTACATAATCTCACTATGTTTTATTCCTATGCATGAAAGTTATTGTAAACAATGGAACTGAACATGTAGAGCAAAAGAGACGAGCCTTGTGTGGCAATATAATTTCATGCAGACGTCGCTCCATGGTAGGCGCAAAGGCAGCCCCCCCTCCACGCATTTCAAATTGTAATCGAGAGGAAGATATCTGTTCTGAGGGGGATTCAGAAGGAGAAGATAACTCCTATTTACCCCCTGAGGTCTTCGCTCTAACTTGGCATGCTGATGTTGGTTATATCATGCATATAGTGTCTTGCATTGCTTACTTTGTACATCAAATCTGTCATCTTCTAGTTTAGACATCCTTTGTGCAAATGCCATCTGTTTAGTTTATTCATCGTTTATGTGAATTATGCAACGCCACCTTGTTTAGCCAGGCATCATATATGTGAATTTTGCAATGCCATCCTGCTTAGCCAGTCATCTTATATGTAAATTATATCAGGCCATCCTTTTTTTCCGTTACATATTACATTTGTCAACAATGTTAGTACATTCAACTTCTCTTCGTGTGCATCAGCCATTTGACACAATGATGGCAAATTCTGGAGTGAAAACAAGGTCTTATGAGCAGACTATGCTATCTGACAAAGCGCATATCTCGCTGGTTATGGATAGCTCCTCAGAGGAGGATTCAGAGACAGATG
>NC_041385.1:149012836-149063296 GCF_002162155.2 Triticum dicoccoides
CTCTAACTTGGCAGGGTTATGTTGCTCATATCGTGCGTATGGTGTCTCGCATTGCTATGTCATTTGATCAGTTTAGAAATGCTTTGTGTGAATGCCACCTGTTCAGTGTCTAATTATCATATATGTGAATTATGCATTGCCATCTTGTTGCAAGACATTATATATGTGAATTATACAATGCTATCTTGTTGCAAAGGCATTATATATGTGAATTATGCAATGCCATGCTGTTTAGCCAATCATCATGTATGTGAATTATATCATGCTATCATTGTTTTGTATTACATGTTCCATTTGTCGACAACATTTGTATATTCAACTACTCTTCCTTTGCATCAGCCATTTGAAGCGGTGATGGAAGTATCTGGAGTGAAAACAAGGTATTCAGAGCAGACAATGCTACCTGCTAAAGCAGACATCTTGCTAGTTACAGAGAGCTCCTTAGAGGAGGATTCAGAGACTGATGACCAGTCCTATTTCCCCCCTGAGGTCTATGCTCAAACTTGGCAGGGTTATATTACCCATGTCATGCATGTTGTCTTGCATTGCTTAGTTTTTACATCATATATAGATTGCCATATACTTACTTGCTTACTATATAAATCATATATTTGAATTATATCATGCCATCATGTTTACATAGTGCATACACATCATCTATCTGAATTATGGCATGGCAACCCATTTAATAAAGACATCATATAGTTATATCATCTCATCCTGTTTAGTGTTTACAGTCATCATATTTAGAATTATGGCATTCTATCCCCGAATGTATGTGAATTATGGCATGCCAACCTATTTAATAAACACATTATATAGTTATGTCATGTCATCCTGTTTACATAGTCTCATATTTTGAACTATGTCTTTCCATCTTTTTTAATTAGCCATCATAATGTGAAATCGTGTCATTCTATCCTGTTTAGTTAGCCATCATATATGTGAAATTGTGTCATGCTATCCTGTTTGGTTAGACAACATAAATATGAATTATTTCATGCCCTCTTTTATTCCCCACTATCCATTGCACCTGTCTATCATACAATGTCTATACTTTCAATTACTTTTCTTGTTTATCAGCCATTTGAATTGGAGAGCGTGATGGCAGTATCTAAGGGAGTAACAACACGGTCTTTAGAAAAGATAGTGCTACCAATTGATGCAGATAGAACCACGATTGTACTTGCCCAAGGACCAGATCCACCACACATAGCCCAGACTCTCGCAGATTGTACCCCTACCCAGTTGGACAGAGAACCAGCTACACCCCTTCTAACCCCAACCTCGGCAGATAGTAACCCAGTTCCAGTTGACACAGCACCGTCTCCACCATAGAGCACCCAAACACGAGCGGTTAGTAAGGGAACTGTAGTGCCCAAAGCACGAGGACCACCACTCCGAATCCCAACTCAACGCTTAAAGGAGAAGAAGATTTGTTCTCAGGTCAGGTTCTGTAGCTATGGTTCATACTCCTTTGCTACATTACTGTATTTACTCATACCAACTATTTTCAAATTTGAAGGATGGAATTGAAACTCCAATGGCGCAACAGGTATGTTTTAAACCTGTTTCTTTAACTGGTTTGCTGTTGTAACCTGCTCTATGTTGATTTCAGTTTCAATTGAATAAACAGTTATATTCTCATGTCATGCACATTACAAGTGTTGTTATTGCTCTATAGTTAACCACACTTATATTTTGTCTATTCTGCTTTGTCTTAAACAAATATTATATGAACTGTGTCTCTATCTTGATTTGTTTCATGCTGTTATCCTGTCCACTTTACTACTGAACTCATTTACCAAAATGAGTTTCATATACAACATGGTAAACATGTGATGTGTCTACTTGTTTCTCTTTTAGAATGCGGACAAAATATTGGAGAACAGTACCGCATTATCCAATGGTAAAGGAAGTAATGCAGATAAGGTTCAAGATAGTGAGACATCCCTGTTGGTCTCCAAGAAAGCTGATAAAAACTATCTTGACGACAGTGAGGGAACCCAAAAGTCCTGTCTTGATGTAGTGTTCGAGTTACTGGCCACTACTGCTGGCACAAGCTCTTCGAACTTGCTGCCTAAATCAGTTCGTCTTCTTGAGTCTCAACTTCAAGTTGAAAGACATCGATCAGATATGCTGCGACAGGAAGCTGAAGTTCTGAGGAAGTCCCTGCAGAATTCAGATGCATATTTTTTGGTGCAACAGCAAGCGCTGGAGGATTTAAGCGCCAAACAAGAGAAAGTTAATAAGCTTGCTAAGCATCTTGCCAGCATTATGGGTACCCAGGATATTGTTTCTTGAGATCTTCTGAAGTTGTTTCAGTTCTGGATTTGTTTTGCTGTGGTGTTGATTTGCGCTGGATGCCAACTTTGACAACCAGTGTATATGATATGTTGCTTTGTTCCCTATATTTGCACTGGTGGCGAACTTTGATGCCCAGTGGATGTAATATGTGTAATAGTCGTGATAGCCTAGCATAAGTTGCTTCCTTATTTATTTCCTTGTTGTCTTGTTTATTTGTTTGCTTGTAGTTAGTGCAGTTCTTTTTAAAACTAGGCCACAATAACCATGGGCTAATAATTACTGTAGTGACACTGGGCCTCCTACGGGCCGTAGAAACAGTAGGCTTTCTACGGGCCGTAGAAACAATGGGCCTTCTACGGGCCTGTAACGCCCCGGATCCGATGCGCCAGGTGTCTGCCAGTTATTCGCCGTCGTTGCCATGTCATTTTCTTGCGTGTTGCATTTTACCATGTCATCATGTGCATCTCATTTTGCATACGTGTTCGTCTCATGCATCCGAGCATTTTCCCCGTTGTCCGTTTTGCCATCCGGCGCTCTTATGCCCTCCGGCGTTCCCCTTTTCGTCTCTCATTGTGAGTGGGTGTTAAACATTCTCGGAATGGCCCGAGCCTTGCCTAGTGGTCTTGGTATAGCACCGGTAGACCGCCTGTCAAGTTTCGTGCCATTTGGAGGTCGTTTGGTAGTCCAACGGTTAACCGGGTAACCGTAAACCCCCTCTCTCTTTGCAGCCCAACACCCCTTCCAAAGTGGCCCAAAACCCATCTAAGTCCCCTCCATGCTCTCGGTCGTTCGATCACGATCGTGTGGGCGAAAACCGCTCCTCATTTGGACACTCCTAGCTCCCTCTACCTATAAATATGTGGCCTCCCCCGAAATTTTCGCAGTCCAACCCTAGCCCTCTTCCTCCTCGCGCCGCCGGACATGTCCGCCCGACGGCCGGACACGTCCACCGCCGCCGCCACCTCACCCCAGAGAATCACGCGCCGCCACCTCAGCTCCGCCGCCGCCTTCAACCAATCCCCCGCCGCCACGTCATCACCCGCGGCTCCCTCTCTCTCTCCTCCCACCCGCGCGGCCCGCGGACCCGGGTCGGGCCCGCCCGGCCAGCGTCACCGCCGCCGTCCGCCTGCCTGAGCCGCGCGCCCGCGCCCCAGCGCCGCCCGACCCCGCCGCCGATCCGCCCGTGCGCCGCGCCGCCGCGCGCCTCCGGCCGGCTCCCGAGCCCCGCCGGGTCCCTCCGCCGCGGGCCTCGCCTCCTCGCCGCGCCGCCAGGGGCCTCGCCACCTCGCCGCGCCTCCCGAGGTCGCGGGCCTCCCTCGCCGCCCGGCGTCCTCCCCCTCCGCGCCGGATCCGGCCTCCCCTGCCCTCCGGCGCATCTCCGGCGAGCTCCTCCGGCCGTCCTCGAACCGCGTGCCCCGAAAACCCTAGATCCAGTTTCGGAGGTGATTTTTCGTCTAAGTCCCCGATTGTCTGTGTAATTATCATGCCATGTTTGACCTGCCGTATCTCTGCATCCGTAGCTCCGTTTTGTGCGTGTAATATGTCAAATTGTTCGTCTCGACGAGTACATCATTTCATTCCATCACATCATATTCATTTGAGGTCATCTAGATGCCCGAATCATCGTTGTAAGAGTGCTTCATAATGTTTTCTGCTGTCTGTTATCAGAACGAGCTCTTTTGTCATTTTTGCCATGATTGATGTGTGCATCCTATGAGGTTGATGTCTACATGTGTTTTGATCTATGCCATGTCTTCTTTACAGAGGTGCTTACCATGTATTTTTGTGATCAATGTGGTGACTAGCACAATCATGCAAACTAGGCATCATGATGTTGCTGTTTTGCTAGGCTGAATCTGTTATTTCGTGATGCTTTATAAACATGTTGCTACTAATCATTCTATGCATAATCTGGAGATGTTCTATAAATATGTTTTGATATACATGTCATCCTCTATCCATCCATGCCCCTGGTAGCATTTATAGCTTGCTGTACCTTGTTCATATCTTGCTCCAAAGTTGCTTCATAATGTTGCTGTCAGCCTGTTTACATTAAGTTCAGTTGTTTCCATGTGTTTTCCTAGTGATCCATGCACCCTATGACCTTGCTCTTGCCATGTTTAGCTTCAGAAATATGCCTTCTTACTTTTGGTTGCCTTGCCATGCCTTGTATTGCTCTGTAGTGAGTTGCACAAGCTCATCTACATGCCTTCATAATTCTGTTTCTGCCATGTTTGAATCTGTAATATACCTTGCCATGTTTACGTGGGTGCCATCATATTTTCTGATCCTTTTTGGCTTATGGTCAGTAAGGGACTTTTGATCTATGCTTTGAGTAGATTCATGCCATGCCTTTGTTTGCCATGATAAGTTCCTGTAACATGTTGTTTGATAGCTCTGAACATTGCGTCGTGATGTTATTTTCTGCAAAGTCTGAAATTGTTATAACTTGCAATCTTACCATGTGTGTTTGAGCATGTTCTAGTGATTTCTGGAGATAGTTCATTGTTCATCTTTTGTCGTGCTTTACCTGTACATCATGACCATGCCTTTTGTTATTATGTTGTGGTCCTGTAGCATATTGTTTTGATGCTTGTAATATGCCTAGTTGCTTTCTGGACAGCTTGTCCTTTAAACTTGTATAGAGTGTATGTGTTGAACCGTTGTTCCGTTTTGAGTGTGATCTATATGAAACTTGCTTGATTTTGCATGTAGATTCATATTATCTTGTTGCATCCATGTTTTGAGGTGTTTTCTTGATGTTTGGATGCATTTTGCATCAATGCCATGTTTTACTTGTTTTGCTCATATCTTCTAGGCCGTAGCTCCGAACTAAATGAACTTCATATGTAACTTGACTAGAATATCGTGTAGATCATCTTTGTGCATCTTAACTTGCTGTTTAACAACTTGAACATAAGATTTATTCAGATCTGGACCAATTTCGAAATATGCATATGAGGACTTACCGGAATTGTTATATGTTGTTCTCGGCCTCATTTAAACTTGCCTTGTTGTGTTGCTCTTGTTTGCATCATCTCTTGCCATGAGTAGCTTCATGTAGCTTTGTCATGCATCATGCTTGTTGTGCATCATGCCTTGTCCATGTGTGGTGTGTTTACCTTGTTGTGTGCTTCTTCTTGTTAGTTCCTGTTTCGTTGCGTTCGTGAGGATTCGTTCGTCTACGGTTGGTTCGGCTTCATCCGTTCGTCTTCTTCATGGACTCGTTCTTCTTCCTTGCGGTATTTCAGGCAAGATGACCGCTACCCTGGATCTCACTACTATCATTGCTATGCTAGTTGCATCGTTCTATCGCTATGCTGCGTTACCTATCTTTTGCTCATCAAGCCTCCCAAATTGCCATGAACCTCTAACCTTTGACACCCTTCCTATGCAAACCACTGTTTGGCTATGTTACCGCTTTTGCTCAGCCCCTCTTATAGCGTTGCTAGTTGCAGGTGAAGTTGAAGATTGCTCCATGGCGGACAGGATTTTGGTTGGGATATCACAATATCTCTTATATTGTTAATGCATCTATATACTTGGTAAAGGGTGGAAGACTCGGCATTTTGCCTAGTGTTTTGTTCCACTCTTGCCGCCCTAGTTTCCGTCATACCGGTGTTACGTTCCCGGATTTTGCATTCCTTACGCGGTCGGGTGATTTATGGGACCCCCTTGACAGTTCGCTTTGAATAAAACTCCTCCAGCAACGCCCAACCTTGGTTTTACCATTTGCCTCACCACCACCTATCCCTTTCCCTTGGGTCGGCCAACCCGAGGGTCATCTTTATTTTAGCCCCCCGGGCCAGTGCTTGTCTAAGTGTTGGTCCGAACCGAGTAGAGTGCGGGGCCACCTCGGGGCAACTCGAGGGCTGGTTTTACTCGTAGGATGTCTCATCTGGTGTTGCCCTAAGAACGAGATATGTGCAGCTCCTATCGGGATTGTCGGCGCATCGGGCGGCTTTGCTGGTCTTGTTTTACCATTGTCGAAATGTCTTGTAAACCGGGATTCCGAGTCTGATCGGGTCTACCTGGGAGAAGGTCTATTCCTTCATTGATCGCGAGAGCTTGTCATGGGCTAAGTTGGGACACCCCTACAGGGTATAATCTTTCGAAAGCCGTGCCTGCGGTTATAGGCAGATGGGAATTTGTTAATGTCCGGTTGTAGATAACTTGACACCAGATCCGAACTAAAACGCATCAACCGCGTGTGTAGCCGTGATGGTCTCTTTTCAGCGGAGTCCAGGAAGTGAACACGGTTTCTGGGTTATGTTTGACGTAAGTAGGAGTTCAGGATCACTTCTTGATCATTGCTAGCTTCACGACCATTCCGCTTGCTTTCTTCTCGCTCTTATTTGCATATGTTAGCCACCATATATGCTTAGTCGCTGCTGCAGCCTCACCACTTTACCCCCTTCCTTTCCCTTTAAGCTTTTCTAGTCTTGATACCCATGGTAATGGGATTGCTGAGTCCTCGTGGCTCACAGATTACTACAACAATAGTTGCAGGTACAGGTTATGCGATGATCATGATGCGAGAGTGATGCTTGCTTGCCTTGAGTTCTTCTTCTGCTTCTTCGATCCGGGGATAGGTTCCGGGTCGGCAGCCTGGGCTAGCAGGGTGGATGTCGTTTGAGTTTCTGTTTGTGTTCCATCCGTAATCGGATGATGCTATTGTGTATGATGTATTGTTGTATTCGTGTGGCATTGTATGCCTCTTGTATGTATCCCCATCTATTATGTAATGTTGATGTAATGATATCCACCTTGCAAAAGCGTTTCAATATGCGGGTCTATCCTTGGTGGGACCTTCGAGTTCCTTTTGGATAGGGTCACATATTGGGCGTGACAGGGCCATAGAAACAATGGGCCTTCTATGGGCCGTATCATCAATGGGCCTTATACGGGCCATATGACTATAACGGGCCATCGTTAATAGGCCGTATTTGATGACGCTATGAAAACGACCCAAGGTATTAACGGACCACAAATAGGCCGACGTAACCACGGGCTGAATTTGGCCCACAAGCAGAAAATGACAGTAACGGGCCGTAAGTAAACGAATGATGGAAATGAGCCCAAGAATAAATGGGCTCTGAGAAGGCCGAAAGATAACATTTGCTGGAAACGGCTGTCGGTGTCAAAACCGGTGAATCTCGGGTAGGGGGTCCCGAACTGTGCGTCTAGGCGGATGGTAACAGGAGACGAGGGACACGATGTTTTACCCAGGTTCGGGCCCTCTTGATGGAGGTAAAACCCTACGTCCTGCTTGATTAATATTGATGATGTGTGTTACAAGAGTGGATCTACCACGAGATCAAGGAGGCTAAACCCTAGAAGCTCGCCTTTGGTATGATTGTTGTTCGTCCTATGGACTACAGCCATCCGGTTTATATAGACACCGGAGAGGGCTAGGGTTACATAGAGTCGGTTACAAAGGTAGGAGATCTATATATCCGCATCGCCAAGCTTGCCTTCCACGCCAAGGAAAGTCCCGTCCGGACACGGGACGAAGTCTTCAATCTTGTATCTTCATAGTCTTGGAGTTCGGCCGATGATGATAGTTCGGCTATCCGGACACCCCCTAGTCCGGAACTCCCTCAGTAGCCCCTGAACCAGGCTTCAATGACGACGAGTCCGGCGCGCATATTGTCTTCGGCATTGCAAGGCGGGTTCCTCTTCCGAATAATTTATAGAAGATTGTGAACACCAGGATAGTGTCCGGCTCTTCAAAAATAAATTCCACATACCACCATAGAGAGAATAATATTACACAAGATCAATCTGCTGACGTATTCTGTGGCGTGACGTCACACCACTTCCAAGCCTTTACTCGAATTGTTTTTATTGTTCCACCTCAGCGTGTTTAGCGATGCGGTTTCCTTGGCATGTCTTGTCGAAGCAGAGATCGTGTTCCCCTTATTCCGGGATTCGCATCAATACGGACGTGGGTAACCCAACCGCGCCATTGATTGCGGCGCTTGGGGGATAAGCGAGTTTTATCAGGCCGGTGGGGACGCATGTTTCCGTCCGCCCATATAAGGGGATAAAGATCCAACCTTTTTACCTGCGCCTTCTTCCTCCTTGGCTTATCCATCTCTGTGAACTCGAGCTCTAGCGCCCAAGCCCGCACATCTCACCTCAACCTTCCCCAACTATGTCCGGAGCAGGAGGCAAGTGGATGGCCTCCTCCGTCACGGAGGGGCAGATCGAGAAGCTGCGCAACGCCAGATACTTGTCCAGCGACATCGCGCATCGGCTCCCCGACGAGGGAGAGCTCATCCCCACCCCCAGGCCCCATGAGAGGGTAGTATTCCTTCCCCATTTCCTCCGTGGACTGGGCTTCCCGCTCCATCCCTTTGTCCGGGGGCTCATGTTCTACTACGGCCTGGATTTCCACGATTTGGCCCCGAATTTCATCCTCAACATCTCAGCGTTTATCGTTGGGTGTGAGGCCTTCCTCTGCATCCAGCCCCACTTCGGCTTGTGGCTCAAGACCTTCAGTGTCAAGCCGAAGGTTGTGAAGGGCAGCCAAGCGGAATGCGGAGGCGCCATGGTGGGCATGATGTCCCACGTTACGTGGCTGGAAGGCACTTTCGTGGAAACCATCAAGGGGTGGCAATCAGGGTGGTTCTATATCACCGAGCTGCGTGACGCCGATTGGGCAGCGGCCCCCGAATTCAGATCTGGCATCCCTACACGGCTCACCTCCTGGAAAGAGAGTGGCCTGATCTGGTGGAATTTGGAGGAGCTGACCGGACTCCAAGCCTGTATCCAGAAGCTGGTGGACAAGAAGCTCAAGCTTGTCAACGTAGTCCAGGTCATGCTCATCCGCCGGATTCTCCCGTGACAACGACGGGGCTTCAACATGTGGGAGTTCGATCCGGCGCAGCACCAGACCCCGAGCGGGCTCCTCGATACTACGTACGAAGATGTCTGGAAGGTGCTGTTCAAGGGCGCCGAGACTCCCGCATCCGCTACCAAAGATCGTGGATTCAGCTTGGAGCGTCCAGCTGATGAAGTAAGTCATTCTGTCCTTTAAGGGACGCTTGTTTTCCATAGTTTGACTCTATGCGGGATCTAAACTCCCTTTCCTTTGACATGACTGGCTGAAGAAGGCCGCATAGGCTATCTGTCCGGCCCCATTGCCAGAGGACCCAGCTGACGCCCGCCTAACGGGGCTGCTGGCTTCGGCACCCCACGTGGTGCCGGAGAAGAAGGCCAAGAAGAAGGCCACAGGGACTCGGAAGAGTTCCCGTTTTCAGGTGCTATCGGATGACGAATCCCAGGCCGACTCCTCCCACCAGGGCGAGGAGGAGAAGAAGAAAGCCTCTCCCCCAGCGGGGGGAGGGAAGAAAAGGAAGGCCTCCACAACAAGGGAGGCCGAAGGGTCCAAGAAGGGAAAAACTCTTCCCCCGGACTGTTCCGCCCATGCCAGTGACGACGACGAGGACTGGCCTCCAAGGGCCAAGCCTCCGGCGAGATCGTAAGTATTCGGACTCCCGAATAACTTCAAGGTTTTCATTTTCCGCCACATTATGTCTTTCTAATGCCGCATACATCCCTGCAGTCCGCCTAAGGATGATCTCCCCACTTCGTCGAGCGGGTCCTTAGGGGCGTCGGATATGGATTCTCTTCCGACTGCCTCCACCCCCCGTGACGCGGATGATGCCGAGGTGGGATCCCAGGAAGGGACCCACTAGGAGGAGAGGGCCCCGGAGGTGTCGCAGGACAACCTCCCGGACTTTGCACCGGACTCATCCTCGAAACCCACAGTGGCTCCGGAGTCCGGCGGGCGACCCCTTCGTAAGAAGGGCAAGACCGCGACGCCGGCTACCTCCGTCCAACCAGAGGTGCCGGATAATTTGCTGGAGGCGCTCAACGGCGCCTCCATCGAAGAGGAACACCGCACTGTTATGAGTGCGGTGATTCAGAAGGTTCAGCTCGCCAAGAGCGGGCTGACCGAAGCCTGCAGCAGCCTTCTAACAGGCTTTGAGGTAGGAATTTCAATATATGTAAAATGGTACCGCATAGACAGTAGCCCCTAATGCTCGGTTCGGTGTTCGGAAAGAAAAGCCGGACTGAGGATCTTTAGAAAGATAAACGCAGGAGTCATGAAAATATGTCAATATGGGATTGCAGGCTGTGCTGCGGACCTCCGCCGCACTGACTGCGGAGGTCAATACTTTGAAGGAAAACCTCGAGCGGTCCGAGAATGAGCTCGGTCGTGCCAAGAAGCAGCTCGAGGAAAAAGAAGGTGAGTAATACCTTATGAAAATTGTACCTTACAGAAAAGGATTTGGTTGCAAGAAAAATGACAAGGATAACTTGGGTATTGCAGGGGCCACTAACGAGGTGGCGACCCTGAAGGAGGCGGTGGCCATGGCCGACGCAATGCGGCCGCGGAGTGCACCGAGCGAGAGAAACAGGAGGCGCGGGTGGTAGAGGTACATCAAGAGCTCCAGGATCTCGTGAAGAAACATGAGAGCCTGGAGCGTGACTCGAAGACTCGAGAGTCTGAGCTTGCAACGGCTCTTGAGAGTGCCAAAGCCGCTAAGGCCGAAGCCTACAAGGCCCTCCAGGAGATTGAGGCGGTAAAGAAAATAGCAGCGGGTAAGGCATTTTTCATGCAAAGTAAGCATGTGAGTGTTAATTACCTGTCGCTTACCCGAATTCGGAGCTCTCCAGGAGCGTTCGCAGATCTTCCTCGCAGCGTGCCCGATGCTGCCGCATTCTACGGGGCCGAGGAGGGGAGCTCGATGGAGAAGGTCTTCTGGTCTCAGTATGCTGAGGCCGGACATTCGGTGCCCCTTAGCGACCAGCTGAAGCAGCTGGTCGAGCTCCACAAGGCGGCCGAACAGGCCATGAAGGGTGTCGGTGTCAAAACCGGCGGATCTCGGGTAGGGGGTCCCGAACTGTGCGTCTAGGCGGATGGTAACATGAGACGAGGGACACGATGTTTTACCCAGGTTCGGGCTCTCTTGATGGAGGTAAAACCCTACGTCTTGCTTGATTAATATTGATGATGTGTGTTACAAGAGTGATCTACCACGAGATCAAGGAGGCTAAACCCTAGAAGCTAGCCTATGGTATGATTGTTGTTCGTCCTATGGACTACAACCATCCGGTTTATATAGACACCGGAGAGGGCTAGGGTTACACAGAGTCGGTTACAAAGGTAGGAGATCTACATATCCGCATCGCCAAGCTTCCCTTCCACGCCAAGGAAAGTCCCATCCGGACACGGGACGAAGTCTTCAATCTTGTATCTTCATAGTCTTGGAGTCCGGCCGATGATGATAGTTCGGCTATCCGGACACCCCCTAGTCCGGAACTCCCTCAGCGGTCCAACTGAATAACGGGCCCTTAATGGGTATAAAGTGATATACTGTTCATTACGGGCCAATTTCACCACGGGCCGTTAATGGGTGTAAAGTGGTACACTATTCATTGCGGGCCAGTTTCACCATGGGTCGTTAATAGGCCAAGAGTTACATAGGGCCTCATTTGGGCCGAAAGACGTCATGGGCCATACATGGGCCAGAAGTGAAAACGGGCTGGAATCATATTGGATGGCCCAGATGACGCTACTGGGCCTAATTCGGATGGGGCATAACGGGCCTTGGGTTAGCGGGCTGTAAATGTGCTATATGCGAACAAGCCGTTAACAGGCTTTGGGCCGGCCTGCCACCTTTTGACCAAGTCAAATGGGATGGCCTTTTCACAGGAATGGGCCTCTGTTGGGCCATGCCATGTGTCGACATATCATAGGCGCCTTCTGTCCAATGAGTGGATGACATCTGTCCTAACGGTGAGCCGACACGTGTTTCCTCCAGCCAATGATGATTTTACACGTGGAAAATCCCCATTGGTCGGGGCTGTTAACGGGTTATCGGATCCAAAACCCGACCTGATAGCTTAACGGTGTTCCGTTACGGTGGATGCCACGTGTTGGTCACCCTTGACGAAAGCACTTCTGTGACGCGCGATTTATCGTCATGGAAGTGGACACTTCCGTGATGATAATTTTGGTAATGTCATGGAACACTTCTATGATAGCACAGGTATGACTATCTTGATTCTGTCATAAATTTTTCATGAATGTACATGCATGACAAAAAAACGCGACCTACTGTGACAAACACGTATCATCACGGAAGTGTATTTTTTTGTAGTGTGTGGGCCGGACTGATGGGCCGTCAAGATACAAGACCGAAGATCTTTTCCCGTATCCGGTGGGGACTCTCGCATGCGTGGATGGCAAGTATATGTGTCCGGATATATTATTCCTTTCTGTAAAACCGACTTTGTACAAACCCTAAGCCCCTCCGATGTCTATATAAACCGGAGGGTTAGAGCGGAGGCAGGATCACAACATTGCTAGGCTCGCTATCTAGGGTTAGCCAAACCGATCTCGTGGTAGATCAACTCTTGTAACCTCTATACCCTCGAATATAATCAAGCAGGAGTAGGGTTTTACCTCCATTAAGAGGGCCCGAACCTGGGTAAACATTGTGTCCCTTCTCCATTGTTACTATTGATCCTCAGATGCACAGCTTGCCCCCCCCCCCTACCTGAGATCTGTCGGTTTTGACACAGACATCAACGATCGAATCTCGGGCAAGTAACATACCGATGACAAAGGGAACAATGTATGTTGTTGTGCGGTTTGAATGATAAAAATCATCATGGAATATGTAGGAGCCAATATGAGCATCCAGGTTCTGCTATTGGTTATTGATTGGAGATGTGTCTCGATCATGTCTACATAGTTCTCGAACCCGTAGGGTCCGCACGCTTAACGTTCGATGATGATTTTTAATATGAGTTGTGCGTTTTGGTGACCGAAATTTGTTCAGAGTCCCAGATGAGATCATGGACATGACGAGGAATCTCGAAATGGTTGAGAGGTAAAGATTGATATATTGGAAGGTTACATTCGGACATCGGAATGGTTTTGGGAAGTATCGGATAAGTTTCGGAGTACCGGGAGGTTACCGGAACCCCCCGGGGGTATTGGGCCTTCATGGGCCCTAGTGGAGAGAGGAGACCGGCGGCCAGGTGGAGGCCCCCACCCCAAGCCCAAACCGAATTGGACTAGGGGTGGGGGCGCGGCCTCCTTTCCTTCTTCTCCTCCACCTCTTGCCCCTTCCCCCCTTCTCCGAAAAGGAAGGGGGAATCCTACTAGGACTAGGAGTCCTAGTAGGACTCCCCACTTGGTGCGCCCCCTCCTCCCCTCCTTTATATACATGGGCAGGGGCACCCCAAAGACACATCAATTGTTCTCTTTGCCGTGTGCGGTGCCCCCCTCCACAGTTTACACCTTCGGTCATAGGGTCGTAGTGCTTAGGCGAAGCCCTGCACGGATTACATCATCAACACCGCCATCATGCCGTCATGGTGACGTAACTCTCCCTTGACCCTCTGCTGGATCAAGAATTCGAGGGACGTCATCGAACTGAACGTGTGCTGAACTCGGAGGTGTCGTACGTTCGGTGCTAGGTCGGTTGGATCGTGAAGACGTTCGACTACATCAACCGTGTTAACCTAACGCTTTTCGCTTTTGGTCTATGAGGGTACGTGGACACCCCCCCCCCTCTTGTTAATATGCATCTTCCAGATAGATCTTCCGTGATCGTAGGAATTTTTTTTGAAATTGCATGCTACGTTCCCCAATAGTGGAATCCAAGCCAGGCCTATGCGTAGATGATATGCACGAGTAGAACACAAAGAGTTGTGGGCGATACTCATACTACTTACCGCTAACGTCTTACTTTGATTCGGCGGTATTGTTGGATGAAGCGGCCCGGACCGACATTACATGACCGCGTTAATGAGACTGGTTCTACCAACGTGCTTTGCACTTAGGTGGCTGGCGGGTGTATGTTTCTCCAACTTTAGTTGAATCAAGTTTGACTATGGTCTGTCCTTATTGAAGGTTAAAACAGCACACTTGATGAAAAATCGTTGTGGTTTTGATGCGTAGGTAGGAACGATGCTTGCTAGAAGCCCGTAGCAGCCACGTAAAACTTGCAACAACAAAGTAGAGGATGTTTAACTTGTTTTTGCAGGGCTTGTTGTGAAGTGATATGGTCAAGACATGATGTGATATAATTTGTTGTATGAGATGATCATGTTTTGTAACAGAGTTATCGTCAACTGGAAGGAGCCATGCGATTGTTGCTTTATTGTATGAAATGCAATCACCATGTAATTGCTTTACTTTATCACTAAACGGTAGCGATAGTCGTCGAAGCAATAGTTGGCGAGACGACAATGATGCTATGATGGAGATCAAGGTGTCAAGCCGGTGACAATGGGTGCTTTGGAGATGGAGATCAAAGGCACAAGATGATTATGGCCATATCATGTCACATATTTTGATTGCATGTGATGTTTATCATTTATGCATCTTATTTTGCTTAGTATAGTGGTAGCATTATAAGATGATCCCTCACTAAATTTTAAGGTAGAAGTGTTCTCCCTGAGTATGCACCGTTGCTACAGTTCGTCGTGTCGAGACACCACGTGATGATCGGGTGTGATAAGCTCTACATTCACATACAATGGGTGCAAGCCAGTTTTGCACGTGCAGAATACTTGGGTTAAACTTGACGCCTAGCATACGCAGATATGGCCTTGGAACACTGAGACCGAAAGGTTGAACGTGAATCATATAGTAGATATGATCAACATAGAGATGTTCACCATTGAAAACTACTCCATCTCACGTGACGATCGGACATGGTTTAGTTGATATGGATCACGTGATCATTTAGACGACTAGAGGGATGTCTATCTAAGTGGGATTTCTTTAGTAATATGATTAATTGAACTTTAATTTATCATGAACTTAGTCCTGATAGCTTTTTTTGCATATCTATGTTGTTGTAGATCAATGGCCCATGCTACCCTTCCCTTGAATTTTAATGCATTCATAGAGAAAGCTAAGTTGAAAGATGATGGTAGCAATTACATGGACTGGGTCCTTAACTTGAGGATTATCCTCATTGCTGCATAGAAGAATTATATCCTTGAAGCACCACTAGGTGCAAGTCCTGCTGCAGGAGCAGATGCTGATGTTATGAACGTCTGGCAAGCTCGATCTGATGACTACTCGATAGTTCAGTGTGCCATGCTTTATGACTTAGAATCAGGACTTCAAGGACGTTTTGAACGTCATGGAGCATATGAGATTATTCTAAGAGTTGAAGTTAATATTTCAAGAAAATGCCCGAGTTGAAAGATATGAAATCTCCAACAAGTTCTATAGCTACAAGATGGAGGAGAATAGTTCTATCAGTGAACACATACTCAGAATGTCTAGGTACCATAACCACTTGACTCGGCTGGGAGTTAATCTTCCTGATGATAGTGTCATTGACAGAGTTCTTCAATCACTGCCACCAAGCTATAAAGGCTTCATGATTAACTATAATATGCAAGGGATGGAAAAGACAATTCCCGAGCTCTTCGCAATGCTAAAGGCCGCGGAGGTGGAAATCAAGAAGGAGCATCAAGTGTTGATGTTTACCAAGACCACTAGTTTCAAGAAAAGGGTAAAGGGAAAAAGGGGAACTTCAAGAAGAATAACAAGCAAGTTGGTACTCCCAGGAAGAAGCCCATGTCTAGACCTAAGCCTGGAATTGAGTGCTTCTACTACAAAGGTACTGGTCACTGGAAGCGGAACTGCCCCAAGTATTTGGCGGATAAGAAGGATGGCAAAGTGAAATGTATATTTGATATACATGTTATTGATGTGTACCTTACTAATGCTCATAGTAGCGCCTGGGTATTTGATACAAGTTCTGTTGCTCAAATTTGCAACCGAAACAGGGGCTACAGATTAAACGAAGATTGGCTAAGGATGAGGTGCCAATGCGCGTCGGAAATGGTTCCAAGGTCGAGGCCGTCGGCATGCTACCTCTACATCTACCTTCGGGATTAGTTTTAGACCTGAATAATTGTTATTTGGTGCCAGTGTTGAGCATGAACATTATATCTAGATCTTGTTTGATGCGAGACGGTTATTCATTTAAATAAGAGAATAATGGTTGTTCTATTTATATGAGTAATATCTATTATGGTCATGCACCCTTGATGAGTGGTCTATTTTTGTTGAATCTCGATCGTAGTGATACACAAGTTCATAATGTTGAAGCCAAAAGATGCAAACTTATTAATGGTAGTCAACTTATTTGTGGCACTGCCGTTTAGGTCATATTGGTGTAAAGCGCTTGAAGAAACTCCATGCTGATGGGATTTTGGAATCACTTGATTATGAATCACTTGGTGCTTGCGAACCATGCCTCGTGGGCAAGATGACTAAGATTCCGTTCTCCGGAACAATGGAGCGAGCCATTGACTTATTGGAAATAATACATACCGATGTATGCGGTCCAATGAGTGTTGAGGCTCGCGGTGTGTATCGTTATTTTCTGACCTTCACAGATGATATGAGCAGATATGGGTATATCTACTTAATGAAGCATAAGTCTGAAACATTTGAAAAGTTCAAACAATTTCAGAGTGAAGTGGAAAATCATTGCAACAAAAAAATAAGTTTCTACGATCTGATCGCGGAGGCGAATATTTGAGTTACGAGTTTGGTCTTCATTTGAAACAATGTGGAATAGTTTCTCAACTCATGCCACCTGGAATACCAGAGCGTAATGGTGTGTCCGAACGTCGTAACCATACTTTTTTAAATATGGTGCGATCTATGATGTCTCTTACTGATTTACCGCTATCGTTTTGGGGTTATGCTTTAGAGACGACTGCATTCATGTTAAATAGGGCACCATCTAAATCCGTTGAGACGACACCATATGAACTGTGGTTTGGCAAGAAACCCAAGCTGTCGTTTCTTAAAGTTTGGGCTGCGATGCTTATGTGAAAAAGCTTCAACCTGATAAGCTCGAACCCAAATCGGAGAAATGCGTCTTCATAGGATACCCAAAGGAAACGGTTGGGTACACATTCTATCATAGATCCGAAGGCAAGATATTCGTTGCTAAGAATGGATCCTTTCTAGAGAAGGAGTTTCTCTCGAAAGAAGTTAGTGGGAGGAAAGTAGAACTTGGTGAGGTAATTGTACCTTCTCCCAAATTGGAAAGTAGTTTATCACAGAAATCAGTTCCAGTGATTCCTACACCAATTAGTGAGTAAGCTAATGATGATGATCATGAAACTTCAGATCAAGTTACTACCGAACCTCGTAGGTCAACCAGAGTACGGTCCGCACTAGATGAACCTACAAACTATGAGGAAGCGATGAACCTACAAACTATGAGGAAGCGATGATGAGCCCAGGTTCCGCGAAATGGTTAGAGGCCATGAAATCTGAGATGGGATCCATGTATGAGAACAAAGTGTGCACTTTGGTGGACTTTCCCAATGATCGGCAAGCCATAGAAAATAAATGGATATTCAACAAGAAGACTGACACTGATGATAATGTTATTGTCTACAAAGCTCAACTTGTTGTGAAAGGTTTTCGACAAGTTCAAGGAGTTGACTGTGATGAGACCTCACCCGTTGCGATGCTTAAGTCTATCTGAATCATGTTAGCAATTGCTGCATTTTATGATTATGAAATTTGGCAAATGGATGTCAAAACTGCATTCCTTAATGGATTTCTTAAAGAAGAGTTGGATATGATGCAACCAGAAGGTTTTGTGGATCCGAAAGGTGCTAACAAAGTGTGCAAGCTCCAACGATCCATTTATGGACTGGTGCAAGCCTCTCGGAGTTGGAATATACACTTTGATAATGTGATCGAAGCATATGGTTTTATACAGACTTTTGGAGAAGCCTATATTTACAAGAAAGTGAGTGGGAGCTCTGTAGAATTTCTAATATTATATGTGGATGACATATTGTTGATTGGAAATAATACAGAATTGCTGGATAGCATAAAAGGATACTTGAATAAGAATTTTTCAATGAAATACCTCGGTGAAGCTGCTTATATATTGGGCATCAAGATCTATAGAGATAGATCAAGATGCTTAATTGGGCTTTCACAAAGCACATACCTTGATAAAGTTTTGAAGAAGTTCAAAATGGATCAGTCAAATAAAGGGTTCTTGCCTGTGTTACAAGGTGTGAAGTTGAGTCAGACTCAATGCCCAACCACTACAGAAGATAGAGAGAAAATGGAAGTCATTCCCTATGCCTCAGCCATAGGTTCTATCATGTATGCAATTCTATGTACCAGACCTGATGTGTGCCTTGCTATAAGTTTAGCAGGGAGGTACCAAAGTAATCCAGGAGTGGATCACTGGACAGCGGTCAAGAACATCCTGAAATACCTGAAAAGGACTAAGGATATGTTTCTCATTTATGGAGGCGACAAAGAGCTAGTCGTAAATGGTGACGTCGATGCAAGATTTAACACTGATCCAGATGACTCTAAGTCGCAAAACGGATACGTATTTATGTAGAATGGTGGAGCCGTCAGTTGGTGCAGTTCCAAGTAGTTTGTCGTGGCGGGATCTACGTGTGAAGCGAAGTACATAGCTGCTTCAGAAGCAGCGAATGAAGGAGTCTGGATGAAGGAGTTCATATACGATCCAGGTGTAATACCTAGTGCATCGGGTCCAATGAAAATATTTTGTGACAATACTGGAGCAATTGCCTTGGTGAAGGAATCCAGATTTCACAAGAGAACCAAACACATCAAGAGACGCTTCAATTCCATCCGCGATCAAGTCAAGGAGGGATACATATATATTTGCAAGATACATATGGATTGTTGCAGACCCGTTGACTAAGCCTCTTCCACGAGCAAAACATGATCAGCACCAAGACTCCATGGGTGTTAGAATCATTACTATGTAATCTAGATTATTGACTCTAGTGCAAGTGGGAGACGGAAGGAAATATGCTCTAGAGGCAATAATAAAGTTGTTATTTATATTTCCTTATATCATGATAAATGTTTATTATTCATGCTAGAATTGTATTAACCGGGAACTTAGTACATGTGTGAATACATAGACAGAACAAAGTGTCCCTAGTATGCCTCTACTTGACTAGCTCGTTAATCAAAGATGGTTATGTTTCCTGACCATAAACATGTATTATCATTTGATGAACGTGATCACATCATTAGAGAATGATTTGATGGACAAGACCCATCCATTAGCTTAGCATAATGATCGTTAAATTTTATTGCTATTGCTTTCTTCATGGCTTATACATGTTCCTATGACTATGAGATTATGAAACTTCCGAATACCGGAGGAACACCTTGTGTGCTATCAAACGTCACAACGTAACTGGGTGATTATAAAGATGCTCTACAAGTGTCTTCGAAGGTGTTTGTTGGGTTGGCATAGATCGAGATTAGGATTTTTCACTCTGTGTAACAGAGAGGTATCTCTGGGCCCTCTTGGTAATGCTCATCACTATAAGCCTTGAAAGCAAAGTGACTAATGTGTTAGTTATGGGACGATGCATTACGGAACGAGTAAAGAGACTTGCCGGTAACGAGTTTGAACTTAGGTATGATGATACCGACGATCGAATCTTGGGAAAGTAACATACCGATGACAAAGGGAACAACATATGTTGTTGTGCGGTTTGACCGATAACGATCTTCGTGGAATATGTAGGAGCCAATATGAGCATCCAAGTTCCAGTGTTGGTTAGTGATCGGGGATGTGTCTCGATCATGTCTACATAGTTCTCGAACCCGTAGGGTTCACATGCTTAACGTTCGATGACGATTTGCATTATGAGTTATGTGCTTTGGTGACCGAAGTTTGTTTGGAGTCCTGGATCAGATCACGGACATGACGAGGAGTCTCAAAATGGTCGAGAGGTAAAGATTGATATATTGGAAGGTTACATTCAGACATCGGAATAGTTTCGGGAAGTATCAGAGTACCGGGAGGTTACCGGAACCCCCCGGGGGACGGTTGGGCCTTCATGGGCCCTAGTGGAGAGAGGAGGCCAGCGGCCAGGTGGAGGCGTGCGCCCCCCAAGCCCAAACTGAATTGGACTAGGGGTGGGGGGTGAGCCCCCCTTTCCTTCTTCTCCTCCACCTCTTTCCCCTTCCCCCCTTCTCTGGAAAGGAAGGGGGCATCCGACTAGGACTGGGAGTCTTCGTAGGACCCCCCCCCTTGGCGCGTCCCCTCTAGGCCAGCCGCCCCCTCCTCCCCTCCTTTATATACGTGCGCAGGGGCACCCCAAAGACACATCAGTTGTTTTCTTTGCCGAGTGCGGTGCCCCCTCAACAGTTTACACCTCCAGTCATAGCGTCGTAGTGCTTAGGCGAAGCCCTGCACGGATTACATCATCAACACCGCCATCATGCCGTCGTGCTAAAGAAACTCTCCCCCGACCCTCTGCTGGATCAAGAGTTCGAGGGACGTCATTAAGCTGAACGTGTACTAAACTCGGAGGTGTCGTACGTTCGGTGCTAGATCGGTTGGATCGTGAAGTCGTTCGACTACATCAACCGCGTTAACCTAACGCTTCCTCTTTCGGTCTACGAGGATACGTGGACACACTCTCCCCCTCTCGTTGCTATGCATCTTCTAGATAGATCTTGCGTGATCATAGGATTTTTTTTGAAATTGCATGCTATGTTCCCCAACGGACAAGCCATAGTCAAGTAAGCTATGTGGTGAAAGTACAAAGACTAATAGCAGCTAGGTAGAATGGATCAGAATGGAAGATGGTATGAAGCCAAACAGGTAATAGTATTTACACAGTGAAGTCAAACATATCAGGCAAGCAAGCAATCACTTCACGAAGACAAACTGAAATGTAAAGGAGGTAGGGATAGAACCAATAGCTTGGTGAAGACAAGGATTTGGTAGACCAGTTCCAGTTGCTGTGACAACTGTATGTCTGGTTAGGGAGGCTGAGATTGAACTCAGAAGACTGTGTCTTCACCTTATTCCCCTTGAGCTAAGAGACCTAGTCCTCGCCCAATCACTTTGGTAAGTTTAAAGGTAGACTTCCAAACCTTCACAGAATCCGTTCACTGGCGATCCACAATGATTGTTGGATCCTCAGAACGTGATGCCTAACCGGCTGGAGGATGCATGGTCCTCAAGTGTAACAAGTCTTTAGGTCATGCGGACAGAAAGACTTCAGTGATGCCTAACACTCTTTTGGCTCTGGGTGTTTTTGGCTTTGTCCTCGCAAGGATCTCTCTCTCAAAAGCTTTGGAGGTGGGTTGCTCTCAAATGACAAAAGCCGTGTGAAAGTGCTAGTTATCGACTAGAGGGGGTGAATAGGCGATTTTTATGAAAGCCTCCAAAACACGGTGGCTTTGAAGACAAACAGGTAAACCGAGTCTATATAGTAAGAAGTGAAATGAATACTACACTAGGCAAGCATTAGTCAAGCATACAATACAATGAAAGCACGAAGACTAACTGCAACTAGGTAGACACAATCAGAATGGAAGATTGTACGAAGCTAAATAGATATAAGTCTTCACACGATGAAGTCAAATGAATCAGCCAGGCAAGCAATGACTTCACGAAGACAAACTGTAAAGTAAGGAGAGTAGAGGATAGAACCAGTTGCTTGGTGAAGACAAGGATTTGGTAGACTAGTTCCAGTTGCTATGACAATTGTACGTCTAGTGAGGGAGGCTGAGATTGAACTCATAAGACTGTGTCTTCACCTTATTCCCCTTGAGCTAAGGACACCTAGTCCTCACCCAATCACTCTGGTAAGTCTTCGAGGAAGACTTCCAAACCGTCACAGACTTTGTTCACCGGCAATCCACAATGACTCTTGGATGCTCAGAAGGTGACACCGAACCGGCTGGAGGATTCACAGTCCTCAAGTGTAACAAATCTTTAGATCATGCAGACAGAAAGACTTCAGTGATGCCTTGGCTCTGGGTGTTTTGGGCTTTGTCCTCGCAAGGATCTCTCTCTCAAATGCTCTGGAGGTAGGTTGCTCTCAAACGACAAAAGCCATGCACTAACTCTGAGCGGCCACCAATTTATGGTGTAGGGGGTGGGCTATTTATAGTTAGGAGGCAACCTGACCTGATATGTCCAAAATGACCCTGGGTCACTAAGGAACTAACACGTGTCCAACGGCCAGATTTCAAACACACGCGACAGCTTGGCTTGGGCTACAAGCAAAGCTGACTCATCCAGCTCTGGATAAGATTTGCTCTCGCTATCTTTGCTTAAAGACATAGGATTTGGTTGAGCATCACTTCAGTCACTCTGACTTTATTCACTTGGACCCACTTAACAGGACGGTGGTTCCTATAAATTAATAAATAAGAAAGGAAACTACGAAACAACTATGTCTTCGCACTCCATAGTCTTCAAGTGAATATCTTCACATGTCATAATCTTTGTCGTGAATGTCTTCACACACCACCATTGTCATTGTCTTCACACATTTTTAGAGGTCGTCTCTGGTAGGTAAACCAAATCAATGAGGGACACTACATGTGTTATCCTGCAATTCTCACAAACACATTAGTCCCTCAGCCATGTTTGTCGTCAATACTCCAAAACCAACTAGGGGTGGCACTAGATTCACTTACAATCTCCCCCTTTTTGGTGATTGATGACAAACTGGTTGAACTTTTCAACAGGGATAAAAGTATGTGAAAGTTCAGTTTTGTAAGCATTGTCTTCATACATATAAAGAGTCTCCCCCTAAAGATGTGCATATAAACAGTTTGCTTTTGAATGCACATGCACATGGCAGGTTTTGCTTTGTGGAGGCCATCTTCAAAGTGTGAAGACAATTCATCATGCATATAAAAAGGTAATGAAGATAATGATATGCATAATGGAAAATGGACGTCTGAACAATGACTACATGCGGAATTTATCATCACATCACAAAGTGGCAGCAAGAGTAGTAGACGACCATCGAGTTTAAGTGTTACAATTCAAAAGCCAAAAGTTTCAGAACGAGAGTTGTAAGAACTTAGCAAAAATTAAGCAACCACCCATATGGACCCGCTTGAAGACTATCAACTCATATGCTTCTCCCCCTTTTGTCAGTAATGACCAAAAAGGTTTGAAGACATAGAGTATCTACTCATTCCCAGGTGGAGACGAAGTTGGAGCAGCAGGGTCGACATTGGAGTTTGGTGGTGCAGACGGGCCTGGTGAAGCATCATGATGCAGTGAAGTTAAAACCGGCGAAGTGGCGTCATCTTCTTCATCGACGACTCTCGCAACAATAGTTGCAGCCGAAGATGAGCACTCAAAATCTTCAATGGAGGGTGTGTGATGCCAACTTGCATTTTGAGGAGGCCTGGAGTCAAACTTGAAATCCTCAGTGAAGCCATCCGCGCGAAGATCATGTTCAGTGCAGAGCAAGGTGAGACTCTTACAGGACCACCAACAGGCTTCATGGGCTACAAACTAGTTCTTGGTGGCCAAGTTGCGAATGCAATTGACATCCACCAAGATACTTTGCATCTGACGCTTCAGCCAGTCATGATGTTTGTCCTACTTTTGATGTAAAGCCACCAGAAGCTCCTGGTCATTAAGAACACGAGGATGCTTTTGAGGCCTTTGAGCTATGGTGCTTGCAGTGGCTTCAGTATTGGCACGATGCAGTGGGTGTAGATTATCAGCCAGAGGATAAGCAGGAGTTGTAGCATTGGGCACATGAACACCTTCAATGGGTTGTGTGAAGCTTTGGAA
The DNA here is from genome assembly GCF_002162155.2 of Triticum dicoccoides. NCBI lineage: Eukaryota > Viridiplantae > Streptophyta > Magnoliopsida > Poales > Poaceae > Triticum > Triticum dicoccoides. The sequence continues at coordinate 149,036,800 of NC_041385.1, forward strand.
TTCAACATTCTGAAGGTGGAGGGGCTTCTTGGCAGGCTCGGGGTAGATGGCTTCAACAGACATATCAACATCAAGCAGAAATACAATGTGGTTGCGCGCTGATGGTCGATAGTCAATAGTTGAATGACACTTAATAAAGCGCATCACCCATGGAGCATAGAACTTCAGACCAAACAGATCAATTCCAGAAGCAGCAAGTTGTCTGAGGAAGAAATCCTTGGGGTTGAATCTAGTGCCATTGATGATATAGAATACCAAAGTCTTCATGGCGCCTTCAAGTTTAGCTTAAGAAGAATGGCCTTTCATGGACCAGAGAGTACGCCTCGGAATGTGATACACTATGTGTGGCAGGTACACAAGGTCCTTAACAAAGAACTCCTTTGGATATTCAGCGTCTTGGGGCAATGGCTTCATCATGCTAAGCATTTGGCTCATGTTTAGCTCTAGCTTTTGAAATATGCTCTGTAGTTTATTCTGATGAAGTGAACAACTAGGTTAGTATAACTCACCTGGAGAGGGCAGGGAAGTAAGGTCGATGATATCCTGAGCTTTGGCTTCATGATGTACATCACCTGTCATCCACTCAAGGATCCAAGTCTTCAGATCCCTATTGTAGCCTCGAATGTGTAGGGTGGCATAGAACTATAGGAGAAGCTCTTCTAGTGTTCTTTATCAGTCACAAAAGCTAGAAGACCAACATCCCTAAAGCAACCAAGGGCTTCTTCCAGACATGGCAGCCCAGCCATAGCATCACAATCCAGACGTCTGTGCGAAAAAGTCCGGTCTTGATTGTATAGAATGCAAGAGTAATAGCTTCGCTGTTGATGGCTCCAAAATCTGTCAGAGGAGATCTTTGGCTTCTTGTATGGGTTCTTGGCGCTGTAAAAGAAAGTGTTGTGGTCTCGGAAGCTGAGCACACTGAATGAGCCTTGTGTAGTGACAACAATTGGAAGCCTTGGCAGCCGTGGCTTTGGCTTCTTGACTTGAGGCCTCTGCTCCACATGATAATCATACTAGGGTCCTGGAGCAGTATGAGGAACCATAATTGGCCATCGTACAGTGACAGGTTGACCTTCACGATTGAAGGCCCTTTCCATGGTATGAGGCCGCGGTGGAGGAACAACACCATCAGTGGTGATTAGCGTCACAGTGGCTTCAGCATTCACATTTGCTTCACGCTCCACATTGTCTTCAGCCATGAATGGGTCATTGGCTTCAGTAGCATTATTGGTGGCAGCCTCAGTGTTTTCAACCTCCATTTGGTCAACGACAGGAGGGTCAGGCACGATCGAATTCTCTTCAAGAATGACTTGATCAGTAGCAGGGGGTGTGGCTTCTCTTTCTTCTTCTCTTCTTGCTTCTTCGGCTGATGCAGCCGAAATGTCTTTAGTAGCTTTAGCTTCAGACTCTTGAGCAGTCGCAGAAGGATTTGCTTCAGGGAACACTTGACGTGCCACTGAGCTAGATTGTTGTGAATCTTCTTCTGGAATGGTAGACATGGAGATAGGTGGCCTGAGACCTTTGCGAAGCCTGCAAAAAGCTGGCGATGCCTTTGGAGATGGAGTGGTCTCCATGTAATTGTCATCATCAAGCAACAAAGAGGTGACTTGAGTAGGTGGAGTACGAGGTGTTTCATCTTGTACTGGGGTATCTTCTTTTTGATGCTCAGCCCATGAGTCATCTTGAGCAATTGGCGTCAATGGACGACCAATGCTAATGTATTCACTGCTTGCAGGAGCAGGCGATGATACCAACTAGGGCTCGAGTTGAGGAAGGACTTCATCATCAATTACATTGTCTTCATGACCAATGTCTTCAGCTGCATTGGGGTTAACAACTAGAAATTCTTCAGTTTCTGGAGCCTTTGTGGGAGCAGGCTGATGGACGATGAGACGGCGCTCGCGATTTGCAGAGGTAGGATAGGCAACAGAAATGGGTTCAACTATGAGGGGCTCTAGGGCAGCAACACGCTCTTTCCTTGAAGACTTAGAGCCTTTTGTCTTCAACTTTTTCTTTGATGGAGCATCATCAGGTGTATCCTTGTGCTTCCTCTTTCTGGCTTCGGCTTCAGCTTGCCTGGTCTTCTTGAGCTCAAAAGCAGCAGAGGGGACCTTTGGCTTCGAGCCAGTCATGCTGGTAGGGAAGACAATGTTGGTTTGTCCCTGCCTTGGAGCATCAGGATTAGCTTCGGCAGGCTTCTTGTTCTTCTTAGCAGCCATTCTGGGGTCGATGCCAGGATGCCCAAGAGCTTTCCTCTTTTCAGCTTCATTGTGTGCTTGCACACATTTCTGTGCACAAGCCTTCACGCGTTCTTGAGAGCCGTTGGCTTCTTCACGCTTCTTGTGAAATTCAATCTTGAGGTCATGCAGCATCTTCTTGAAAATTTGAACATCTGCCACACTGATCTTGTGCATATGCTTCTTGAAATGTGCCTTTTCATACTCAATCTTGTTTTTGACCTCGACGATTTTCTAAGCCAAGGCCAATTAATTAGCAATGGCTCCATGGAAAGTGACGCTGATGCCCACTGGCAGCTGCAGACTGTCAATGTTGATGCTCTGGTCGTCGAACCATTCATCGATGAAGTTATTTAGTATATCAACATCAAAGAGGGGCAGATCACTGAAGATCTCCACCTCTTGCTTGCTCTTGATCATCATCTCTAGAGCTTCATCACCAAGATCTTCATCACTTGACACATCAATGGTGTCTTCCTCATTGCATGGAACAGCAGCAGGAGTGAGGGGTTACCCATTAACCTTCTTGGGCAATCGCTTCTTGGTCATCTTGGACACACGAGACAGATCTTCAGATTGCACACTAGATTCAGGAGGTGCAGTTTTCAGAGGCTTCTTGGTCGAAGATTTTGGAGCAGCAGGAACAAAGGGCTTTGAAGCTTTAGCCATTTTCTTCTGCTCCGTTGGTGATGGAGCATCATCAGAGTCTGCTTCTTTAGCAGATTGCTCCACTGCAGCTCTCGGGGCAGCAATATGGTGATTGCAAATGTCCCGGACAGCTTGAGACCATTGATGATTTCCGAATATACACCCGACTGTACTGGTCACTCCGAGTAGTTTCTTTCTACTCTAGATCTAAAAAAAGTTGGTGAAGGGGCCAATTCTGTTCTCATTGGCTTCACGAGTACCATCTGAGCTTGGTGCAGAGGGGCCAGGGTTTGAGTTAAGGCCAAATTACTTTTGGTTCTTAACAGCAGAATCTTTGGCGAACTAAAAGTTGTGTTTGAAGAGATTGTCTTCACGACACCATAAGAGAGACGGTGGGTCGGCATTCTCAGGTTGAGGTCCTCGGACCATGCAAGGATAGAACTCCTGATCAATAGCTTCAGGCTTAGTCTTCGGTACAATATTTTGGTACAGACAATCACCCCATGGACGCTTGATAGCATTCTTTTCAGCGTATTCAGGTGTTACAAACTTGCACTTGAACCACTGTTCTGCCCAATATCTTCAGATCCACTAGATCCGGTTCTTGCATTGTGTGTAGCTCTCTTCAAGGTCAGACTTGTAGAGTTCATATAGATCTGCAGGCAAGTCCAGTGTTGTGTTTCAATGGCGTTGCCTGCCTCCTTTCCGTGCAGACTTATCCGAAGCCATTATATTCAGATAGATAGGCTTCAGAACAGTGAAAGGCTTCCGTCTGCTGGTCAGACAAGAACTGGCTGCAGGAGACTCAATGTGTCACTGTAAGAATTCTGCAAATGAATGCAGACTATGAGAACCAAGGGATTCTCTCACGGACATGTACCTGTGATAGCATTAGAGATGTGAGGGGACGGGAAGAGGTCATATGCATTCTTAGAAGGTTTTCAAGATAAATCAGTTTAGAAGACATTGACCTAATAGTGCGAAGACATTCACTTATTGAAGGAAGTTGGCTCCACATTTGTACGAATCCACGAATAGGTAAAAGTGAGGAATCTAACTAGTTTTCACGCATAAGTGAACATACTTTGCAATACATGAGATTCAGAAAGAGATAGATCCATATTTGGAAGTGAATAAACCACTTTTGGTTGAAGTGGATGGATTTGACAGATCGAAAAGACTGTAAAAAGTGAGATTTAATTACCACAGACGAACTGCTAGATGAGGTAGAAGGGAGGCTGAGTAGTCCAATCTCCCGTGCCCTAACTTGGCAGCGGAAGACACCTACGGAGGCAGCGGAGAAGACGAGGTTCACGACCGGCATGAGGACGGCATCGAAGAAGTCGTGGCAGCTCAGCGCTTCGTCTCTGGAGTCGACGCAAGCTAGCGGTGGCGCTAGGGTTTGAGAGAGATGGCAAGGTGGAAGAAGAGATATTGACCGTGCGAGGGCGGGTATTTATAGGAAGGAGGAGGGCGGCGCATCGCAATTACGCAGGTGCCCCTGGCGGTTCACATCTGAAGTACATGTGGCATGCATGCAACTTATCAGGAGTTGATCTATGTTCCCACACATGCCTGGATTGTCGGCTGGTCGTTCCAGCTTTTCCGGTTTTCAGGCAAAGGATAGGACATTAAAAGAAGTTTTAAAAATGTGTCTATGTATCTTCTGCTGACAAGGACATAGAGAAAATATTGAATAAGTGTCAACAGAATGCATACGACTTAGACAGAAAGAATCTAAGGAAGTAGCACAGTAGGGATTAGGGTCCGATCACATTCACTTAGTTCAAAAAAATATAGCAACACGAAGACATAGCTATAAGTGAATGTTGTAGAGGACATAACACATATATATCAATAACATTGAAGATAAACCAACATTCCAAAGATAAAGACTTTGAAGATAAATCAATGTTGAAGACAATCCAAATGCAAAGATAATGCAATCATGAGGCCAAACAAAAATCTTTGATAAATTGTGTGGCGTTACCCACCGTATAGGAAGTATTAGACCCAGACACGGCGCACAATTATTGTGGTGCTCCGAAGTCAAATTCTGCATTAATGTATTCACACTCAGAGGGTAAGTCTTCGTTGATTGAAGAAATACGTTACTTCGTGTGTTGCACATCTAAGTCATCAACATGCATAAGCGTTAGGATGTGTGTCCATTCACTGGATATTTGAGGATTCTAAGATATTTAGCTCACACTGCAGCTTTCAAAACATCTTCTCATCCAAGGGCTTAGTGAAGATATCTGCCAGTTGCTCTTCAATGTTGACGTGAATGATATCAATGTCTTCCTTGTTAACATGATCCCTGAGAAAGTGATGACGAATCTCGATGTGCTTTGTCTTCGAGTGTTGAACTGGATTCTTGGAAAGCTTGATGGTGCTTTCACCGTCGCAAAAGAGTGGCACATTCTTCATGATGATGCCGTAGTCCTTGAGAGATTGCTTCATCCATAGAAGCTAAGCACATCAAGATCTAGCAGCAATGTATTCAGATTCAGTAGTGGAGAGTGATACGCAGTTCTGCTTCTTTGAAGACCAACAGACAAGAGATCGTCCAAGAAAGTGACATGTTCCTTATGTGGACTTGCGATCAACCTTGTCACCAGCATAATTAGCATCAGAACATCCAACTAGATCAAACGTTGAGCCCTATGGATACCATAATCCTAGTGTTGGGGTGTGAGCCAAATATTGAAGTATTCCCTTCACCGCAAGGTGATGCGACTCCTTTGGTGCCACTGGGAATCGGGCACAAATGTAAACGCTAAGCATTATATCAGGCCTAGATGCACATAAATAAGCAAAGAACCAACCATGGAGCGGTATACCTCTTGATCGAACTCTTTACCATTGTCGTCGGGGCCGAGATGACTTTTGGTTGGCATTGGCGTCGTGTACCCTTTGCAGATTTGCATTCCAAACTTTTTCAGGCAATCTTTGAGGTACTTTTCTTGCAATATGAAGATGCCATTGCTCTATTGACGGATTTGAAGACCAAGGAATAATTTCAGCTCCCCCATCATGGGCATCTGATATTGTTGTTGCATCATGTATCCAAACTCGTCACTGTATCTCTTATCCATGCAGCCGAAGATAATGTCATCCACATATATTTGACACACAAATAGTCACCATCATATGTCTTCGTGAAGAGAATGGGATCTAGTGAACCAGGTTTGAAGCCTTTGCTGTTCAGGAATTCCTTGAGTGTGTCATACCAAGAGCGAGGTGCTTGTTTGAGGCCATACAGTGCCTTGTTGAGCTTGTACACTAGGATGCTTAGGATCTTCAAAACCAGGCGGTTGATCGACATAGACTTCTTCTTTGATTTTGCCATTGAGAAAGGCACTCTTCACATCCATTTGGTATAGAAGAATGTTGTGATGGTTAGCATAGGCTAGCAGTATGCGAATGGCTTCAATCCTAGCCACAGGAGCAAAGGTTTCATCCAAGTCAATTCCTTCCACTTGTCTGTAACCTTGAGCAACAAGGCAAGCTTAGTTTCTGACAACTTGTCCATGTTCATCTTCCTTGTTGCAATAGATCCATTTCGTGCCAATGACATTGTGCTTGCAAGGATCAGGACGTTTGACAAGCTCCCAGACATTATTCAGCTCAAACTGTTGAAGCTCTTCTTGCATAGCTTGAATCCATTCAAGTTCCATGAAGGCTTCTTCAACTTTCTTGGGTTCAGATATAGAGGCAAAAGCAAAGTGACCATAGAAGTTTGCTAGTTGTGTAGCTCTTGATCGAGTGAGAGGGCCAGGAGTGTGGATGCTATCAATGATCTTCTCAATCTGGACTTCATTTGCTACTCGAGGATGAGCTGGACGAAGAGTTTGATATGACTGACTATTGTCTTCATCTTCAGCATTGGCTTCGGACTGAGCATTGTCTTCAGGTTGATTATATGCAGAAATGATGATCTCATCCTCAGCCTATTCCTCGGTCGGTATGATTTCTCCAGTACCCATCAGCTTGATAGCTTCACCTCGTGTAGCTTCATCTAGCACATTTAGCAGGTGCTCTCTTTGTGAGCCGTTAGTCTCATCGAACTGCACATCTACAATTTCAACCACTTTATAGTGAAAGAGGTTGAAGACTCTATAGGTGTGCGAGTCCTTTCCGTAACCAAGCATAAAACCTTCATGTGCTTTCGGTGCTAATTTAGACGTGTGATGTGGATCCTTGATCCAGCACCTAGCACCAAAGACTTTGAAATAACTGATGTTTGGCTTCTTACAAGTAGAAGTTCATAAGATGTATTATTGAAGAACTTGTGAAGATATACTCTGTTGATGATGTGGCATGCAGTATCAATGGCTTTAGGCCAGAATTTTCTTGGAGTCTTGTACTCATAGAGCATCGTTCACGCCATCTCAATGAGTGTTCTATTCTTGCGCTCCACGATGCCATTCTGCTGAGGTGTGTAAGGAGCAGAGAACTCATGTGTGATACCCAAAGTATCAAGATAAATGTCGAGGCCAACGTTCTTGAACTCGGTGCCATTGTCACTCCGGATGTGCTAGATCTTGATGCCATAATTCGTCATGGCCCGATTTGCGAAGCATCTAAAGACATCCTGCACTTTAGTCTTATAGAGAATTATGTGCACCCAGGTGTATCTTGAGTAATCATCAACAATAACAAAGCCATAGAGATGTGCAGTAGTAGTAAGGTTAGAGTAGTGAGTAGGGCCAAATAGGTCCATGTGAAGCAGCTCGAAGGGACGTGAGGTAGTCAAGATTGTCTTCGAGGGATGTTTGGCTCTAGTCATCTTTCCAGCTTCACCGGCACCACATAGATGATCCTTCTTGAACTTGACGCCCTCAATGCCAATGATGTGCTTCTTCTTCGCGAGAGTGTACAGGTTCCTCATGCCCGCATGTCCTAGCCATTAACACACGGCAAGTTGTGGTCCTGCTAAGAAATCTACCATATACAGATCACGTCTTCGATAGCCTTCGAAGACTAGAGATTTGTCAGATTCCATTAGCACAAGACAACGATATTTTCCAAATATCACAATCATGTTCAGATCACAGAGCATTGACACATACATTAAGTTGTGTAAGTGCATCTAGTGCCACCCCTAGTTGGTTTTGGAGTATTGATGACAAAGTTGGTTGAGGGACTAATGCGTTTGTGAGAATTGCAGGATAAGGCAGGTAGTGTCCCTCATTGATTCGGTTTACCTACCGGAGATGACCCCTAAAAATGTATGAAGACATTGAAGACAATGGTGGTATGAGAAGATATTCATATTGAAGACTATGACATGAGAAGACATTACGTGAAGACAATGGAGCGCGAATACTGTGTGGTTTCGTCGTTTCCTTTCTTCTTTGTTGAGTCATGGGAACCACCGTACTGTTAAGTGGGGTCCAAGTGAACTAAGTCAGAGTGACTGAAGTGATGCTCAACCAAAATCCTATGTCTTCGAGCGAAGACAATGAGAGAAAATCTTATCCAAAGTTGGATGAGTCAGCTTTGCTTGTAGCCCAAGTAAAGTTGCCGTGTGTGTTTGAAATCTGACTGTTGGAACACGTGCAAGTTCCTTAGTGACCCAGGGTCATTTTGGACAAATTAGGTCGGGTTGCCTGGTGGCTATAAATAGCCCACCCCCTACACCATAAATTGGTGGCTGCTCAGAGTTTGTATACGGCTTTTGTCGTTTGAGAGCAACCCACCTTGAAGCATTTGAGAGAGAGAAATCCTTGCGAGGACAAAGCCCAAACACCCAGAGCCAAAGAGTGTTAGGCATCACTGAAGTCTTTCTGTCTGTGTGACCTGAAGACTTATTACACTTGAGGACTGTGTATCCTCCGGCCGGTTAGGCGTCGCGTTCTGAGCATCCAAGAGTCATTGTGGATTGCCGAGTGAACGAAGTCTGTGAAGTTTTGGAAGTCTCCCTTGAAGACTTACCAGAGTGATTGGGCGAGGACTAAGTGACCTTAGCTCAAGGGAAATAAGGTGAAGACACAGTCTTCTGAGTTAAATCTCAGCCTCCCTAACTAGACGTACAGTTGTCACAGCAACTGGAACTGGTCCAACAAATCCCGTGTCCTCAACGAGCAACTAGTTCTATCTCTTCCCTCCTTTACTTTAAGTTTGTCTTCATGAAGTCATTGCTTATTGTTTTATCCGATTGACTTCATTGCTTGACTACTATTGTTGATTGGCTTCATACTATCTTCCATCCTGATCCTACTACCTAGCTGCTATTAATCTTCAAACGTTAATGCTATTGCATACTTGATTATGACTTGCTTGTTGTAGTTTATGTTCCGCTGCATATCAATTAGGCTGTTTCTATCGTTTGTCTTCGAAACTTCCATGTTTTGAAGGCTTTCCTAAAAATCGCCTATTCACCCCCCCTCTAGTCGATAACTAGCACTTTCAATTGGTATCAGAGAAAGGTACTCCCTTGTTCTGTGTGATTCGGTTTAACCACCTGGAGTTTAGCTATGTCGACTGCAGGGATAATCAAGGTCTTCGCTGCTTGCCCCGTGTTCGATGGAACTGAATATCCCTACTGGAAGAACAAGATGCGCATGCATCTTGAAGCCATTGATGTCGACCTCTGGTATGTCGTCAAGAACGGCGTTCCCAAAACTGGTGAAGGTGTCACCCCCACTGATGTCAAGAAGTTCATTCAACTGGACTCGACTGCAAAGAACATCATCTGTGGTCATGTGACCAAAGGACAGTATGGCCGTGTGAGTCCTCTGGAAACGTCAAAGCTAGTCTGGGACTGGCTGTCCAAGGTCAATGAAGGCGTCTCTACCCAGAGAGACCAGAGGATCAGTGTTCTTCGCAATCTCTTCAATCGCTTCAAGAGAAATGACAATGAAAATGTCCAGCTCACGTTTGATCGCCTCACCGACATCACAAATGAGCTTCAGGCTCTCGGCGCCACTGAGATCACCAAGCATGAAATTGTCAAGACACTGCTGAGATCACTTGACACCTCTTTTGACACCCTTACCCTCATGATACAAGAACGTCCTGACTTCAAGACACTCGATCCGTCTGATATACTTGAGAGGCTCAATACACATGAGTTCCAGCTTTCTGAGAAAAGAGATATTTATGGCCCCAACTATGGCCGAACTCGTGCTTTGAAGGCAAAAGCTGTTTCCTCATCTGAAGAAGAAGAATCTGACTGCGGTTCTGACGATGCTGAAGACATTGGAAAGGAACTTGCCATGCTTGTGAAGAAGTTCCAGAGGTTCACCAAGAAGAAGGGCTTCAGAAAGTCTTCACGATCCAGCTCAAGAAATGATGAAGCTTCCACTCATGACAACAAGAAGAGAACCGGCCACAAATGCAAGAAACCTGGTCACTACATATCTGAGTGTCCATAGTGGGACAATGAGAAGAAGAAGAAGAGCAAGGAATATGACTCTGATGACAAGAAGAAGAAGAAATCCTCAAAATCTTCTTCGAAGTCTTCATCATACAAGAAGAGCTCATCTGGCAAGGCTCGTGCTTTTGTTGGCAAGGAAATGGATTCAGAGGAGGAGTCTGCTTCGGAGGAGGCGGAGGTGGAGTCTGGTGAGGAGTCTGACCCTGGCGTTGCAAGTCTGGCTCTAGCCACAGCCTATGTCGCCAAGTCCATCTTCAACACTGAAGACAATGACGTCCACACCAACGCTGAAGCTAATGACAAAGACGATTCTTCTCCCACCTACTGCTTCATGGCACGTGGTGCCAAGGTAAAATCTCGCGATGCTTACTTTCAAACTTCAAGTGAAGATGACTCTGATTGTGAATCCAAACCCAGCTACAAAACACTTGCTAAAATTGCAACTGAACAACAAAGGGCTATGGAACATACTCAAAAACTGTTAGACAAAAGCGATGACCTGTTGGACGCGGAAATGACACGTTCACAGTCCTTAGTAGAAGACATAAAAAATCTTCATGCTAAGTACCAAGAACTTGAAAATCTTCATGATACGCTCTCAACCACATATGAAAAGCTCTCCTATGATTATCTTCAAAGGAAGCAAGAGCTTGAGAAATTGAAAGCGACTCATGAAGATCTTCAAGCAGAGAATGAGTCACTTCGCGCTCAACAGATCAGTCCTGCTCAGGATGGATTCGAACCACCATGTTTAAAATGCATTGAGCGTGATAATGCTACATCTATTGCTGAATGTTCCACTGCTGCTGCTATTTAATTGTCTTCAACTACTGATGTGGTTACTAACCCCTCTGCAGAGGTTACCACTAGTATTGCTGATGAAAATGCCAGGTTGAAGACATTGCTTGAAACAGGGCTGTACAAAAGTTTGAAGGGACATCAGACTCTCTGCGATGTCCTCAAAAAGCAGATTCTGAACCGAAACCCTAGGAAAGAGGGTGTTGGGTTCGAGAGGAAAATGAATGCTGATGGTTCCTACTGGAAGCCTGAGAAGTATCCCAAAACCACATGGGTTGCTGCAAAGAAACCTTCAGTGGATCCATCAACTTTATCTGGATTTACTTGTGCTAATCCTATTATTATTGATTAATCCTTTGATGCAAACTATAAACTGTTCAAAAATCAGAATGGTGAAGTGTTTGCCAGGTATATTGGTACTAACTGCAGGAATGGACCTCCTATGAAGAAGATCTGGGTACCCAAAAGCTGCCTTGAGAATCTTCCAGTGAATGTCATCATGACACCACCAGTGAAGAAGACAAACCCTAGACCAAAGGCATCATATGGTCCAACGGCTACTAGCGAACAAAGGACTCACTTGAGTCACCCTAACGCCAATGTTTTGCAGGGAAATCATACTCAGACTCATGAATATGAGCGTGTGTCTTCAAATCGATATGTTCATAGAACTAAGAACTTCTCTGCTTATTCACATGAGTATCATTCATCTCCTGCAAGGCTATTTGCTAGGGCTTCAAAGCCGAAATTCTCAGATGCTGCACTTAGACTCATTGCTTCTAAGCCACCCCTGAAAATGTGGGTGGTGAAGAAGAACTAACTCTCTTTTGCAGAATGTGGTCTCCAGCCAGCAATCAATGGCGTCCGATATAATTGTTGGGGACCTAAAACATAGAGGGACGCATGATAAAATGACTTACTACGAATTCCACATATGAATCTCTTGTCTGTCATACTGTGTGCTAATCTTGATCTAAACTGTGATAATCCACGTGTGTGTAAAATGCTTATGCTTCACAACATACCTTGTGAAGCCTATCCTCCTAACTGCACTGTAGGGCATGTCACCAAAAGCTTCAGAATGGATTATTGACAGTGGATGCACTAATCATATGACTGGTGATCAAAGTCTTCTCATGGACTCAACCTTACGTCCATCCGACAAGAGTAAAATCACATTTGCTGACACTGGTAAAGGCAGAGTATTGGGTCTAGGTAGAGTTGCAATCTCAAGGGATCAACACATGGATAAAGTGATGCTTGTTGAATCGCTTGGATTCAACTTAATGTCTGTCTCAATGCTTTGTGACTTAAATATGATTGTGATATTTGGAAAATATTGTTGCCTTGTACTAATGGAATCTGACAAATCTCTAGTCTTTGAAGGGTATAGGAAAGGTGATCTATACATGGTAGATTTCTCAGCAGGTCCAAAACTTGTCGTATGTCTTCTTGCTAAAGCTTTAGAATGCTGGCTCTGGCATCGAAGGCTGGGGCACGCTGGCATGAGGAACTTGCATACTCTCGTCAAAAAGAAGCATGTCATAGGCATCGAAGGTGTCAAGTTCAAGAAAGATCATCTATGTGGTGCCTGCGAAGCTGGAAAGATGACAAGGGCCAAGCATTCCTCGAAGACAATCATGACAACATCTCAACCCTTTGAGCTGCTTCACATGGACTTATTTGGACCTACCCGCTACTCCACCCTCACAACAACGGCGTGTCTCTATGGCTTCGTTATTGTTGATGACTACTCAATATACACATGGGTGCACATAATTCTCTACAAGACTGAAGTACAAGATGACTTCAGACGATTCGCCAATCGAGCAATGAATAACTATGGTGTCAAGATCAAGCATATCAGAAGTGATAACGACACTGAATTCAAGAACATCGGGCTTGATCTTTATCCGGATACAATGGGAATCACTCATGAATTTTCTGCTCCATACACACCTCGGCAAAATGGCATTGTTGAGCGCAAGAACAGAACCCTCATCAAGATGGCTCGAACAATGCTTGACGAGTACAAGACACCAAGAAAGTTCTGGCCTGAAGCCATTGATACAGCTTGTCACATCATCAACCATGTCTACATCCATAAGCTTCTGGGCAAAACATCCTATGAGCTCCTCACTGGCAAGAAGCCAAATGTTAGCTACTTCAGAGTCTTTGGTGCTAGATGTTGGATCAAGGATCCCCATCACAAGTCAAAATTTGAACCCAAAGCTCACGAAGGCTTCATGCTTGGCTATGGAAAGGATTCGCACTCTTACAGAGTCTTCAACCTCTTCCACTACAAAATTGTTGAAACAGTAGATGTGCGATTTGATGAAACCAATGGGTCACAAAGAGAAACTCTGCCAAGTACACTTGATGAAGCTCCTTCCTGTGAATCTATCAAGTTGATGGGAACTGGTGAGACCATGCCCTCTGAAGCACAGCCTGAAGAGGAACTTATCATCTCTACACCAAATCAACCTGAAGACAATGCTCAGACCGAAGACAATTCTCCCAATGATGACAATGATCAGCCAGAGCAGAATCTTCGTCATGTTCATCCTCGTGTTGCAAATGAAGTTCAAATAGAGAAGATTATTGACAGCATCAATGCACCTGGTCCGCTCACTCGCTCAAGAGCAACACAGCTAGCAAATTTCTGTGGGCATTTTACATTTGTGTCAATATCAGAACCCAAGAAAGTTGCTGAAGCTTTTATGGAACCTGAATGGATTCAAGCCATGCAAGAAGAACTTCAACAGTTCAAGCTAAATAATGTTTGGGAACTTGTCAAGCGATCTGACCCTCGCAAGCATAACATTATTGGAACAAAGTGGATATATCGAAACAACCAAGATGAGCATGGTCAAGTCGTCAGAAACAAAGCTCGTCTTGTGGCTCAAGGATATACTCAAGTTAAAGGAATTGACTTTGATGAAACATTTGCTCCGGTTGCTAGGCTTGAAGCTATTCGCCTACTGCTAGCCTATGCTAATCATCACAACATCTTGCTATATCAAATGGATGTAAAGAGTGCATTTCTAAATGGCAAGATTGAAGAAGAAGTATATGTTGCACAACCACCTGGCTTTGAAGATCCAAAACATCCTGATATGGTGTACAAAATGAACAAAGCACTGTATGGCCTCAAACAAGCTCCTCGTGCCTGGTATGATACAATCAAAGACTTCCTGAAGAGCAAAGGCTTCAAACATGGATCTCTCGATCCCACACTCTTCACGAAGACATATGATGGTGAACTGTTTGTGTGCCAAATATATGTGGATGACATAATCTTCGGCTGCACCAACCAGAAGTACAGTGATGAGTTTGGGTACATGATGCAAGAGCAATATCAAATGTCCATGATGGGAGAGCTGAAGTTCTTCCTTGGTCTTCAAATTCCTCAGCAACGAAATGGCATCTTCATATCTCAAGAAAAAGTCCTCAAAGATTGTCTGAAGAAGTTTGGAATGGAAGACTGCAAAGGCTACACGACGCCAATGCCAGCCAAGCACCATCTTGGTCTCGACGACAATGGTAAAGAGTTCGATCAAAAGGTATACCGCTCCATGATTGGTTATTTGCTTTATTTATGTGCATCTAGGCCAGATATTATGCTTAGTGTTTGCATGTGTGCTCGATTCCAAGCGGCACCAAAGGAATCGCATCACTTAGCTGTGAAGCGAATTCTTCGATATTTGGCTTACACCCCAACACTAGGATTATGGTATCCAAAGGGCTCAAGGTTTGATCTAGTTGGATTCTCGGATGCTGATTATGCTGGTGACAAAGTGCATCGCAAATCTACATCAGGCACATGTCATTTTCTCGGTCGATCACTTGTCTGTTGGTCTTCAAAGAAGCAGAACTGTGTGTCACTCTCAACTGCTGAATCTGAATACATTGCTGCTGGATCTTGTTGTGCTCAGCTTCTGTGGATGAATCAAACTCTCTAGGACTATGGCATCGATCTGAAGCAAGTCCCTCTCTTCTGCGACAATGAAAGTGCCATCAAGATTGCCAACAATCCAGTCCAACATTCGAAGACAAAGCACATTAAAATACGTCATCACTTTCTCAGAGATCATGTTATGAAGAAAGATATAGATATCATGCACGTCAACACTGAAGAGCAACTGGCAGATATCTGCACAAAGCCCTTGGACGAGAAAAGGTTTTGCAAGTTACGGTGTGAGCTAAATATCTTGGAATCCTCGAATGTCCTGTGATCAGGCACACATCCTAACACTTATGCATGTTGATGACTTAGATGTGCAACACACAAAGTAATGTATATCTTCAATCAATGAAGATTTACACTCTGAGTGTGAATACATTAACATGGAATTTGACTTCGGAGCGCCACGATAATTGTGCGCCGTGTCTGGGTCTAATACTTCCTATACGGTGGGTAACGCCACCACCAAATTTCTCTGTTTGAAGTGTTTCACTCATGGCGTTATTTTGCAAAGATTTCGCATTTGGTTTGTCTTCAGTTTCAATTTATCTTCGTGATTTTTCTTTGCTATAGTGATTTGATTGCATATATATATATACTAGCGTTCTGTCCTCTACAGCATTCACTTATAGCTATGTCTTCACTGTTGAATCTTTTGAACTAAGTGAATGTGATCGGACCCTAATCTCTCACTGCTTACTATCTCAAACTCTATCTGTCCAAATCATATGCATTCTATTGAAACTGTCGAATGTCTTCTCTGCATCCTTGTCAGCAGAAGACACAGAGACAAACATCAAGTTCTATTTAAATGAATCATCTTAATTGTCGATATCCGGAGAAGCCGGAACGAACATCCGACATACCTGGCGGGCGTGGGAATGTGGGACAATTCTAAATATGTTGCATGCTTGCCACGTACCCGACGGATGTGAACAGACAGGGGCACCTGCGTAATTGTGCTGTGCTGCACGCCTACTTATAAATATGTGTCCCCTGCGGTAAAGAAATCCTTCTTCCACCTCTCCACCTCCGTCAAAACCCTAGCGCCACCGCTAGCTCTCGACGACGCCGGCGACGAAGCGCTTAGCTGCCGCGACTTCTCCGACGCCATCCTCACGCCGGCCGCGGACATCTTTCTCTCCTCCGTCGCCGTAGGTGTCCTACGTCGCCAAGTTAGGGCACGGTGGGCTGAACTGCTCGGTCTCTCATTCTTCCCATCTAGCAGTTCTTCGTGCGGTAATTATAACTCTATTTTTACCACGTTTTTGATCTTCATAGATTCATCCTACTTACCGAAAGTGGTTTCTGCCTACTAAATGTTAGATCTATTCTATCTGCATCTCACAATGCCTAGTCTATTCACTTAGATTTCCTATCTAGTTTGATTCCTCACTTGTACTTATTCACGGATTGGTACAAATCTGGAACCAACTCACCTCATATAAGTGAATGTCTTCACATCATGAGGTCAATGTCTTCAAACTGATTTATCTTCAAAATCTTCTGAGAATGCATATGACCTCTTCCCCTTCCCTCGCATCTCTAATGCTGTCACAGGTACATGTCCGTGGGAGAATCCCTTGGTTCTCATAGTCTGCATTCGTTTGCAGAATACTTACAGCATCATATCAATTCTCCTGAAGCCAGTTCCTGCTTGACCAACAAGCGTAAATCTCTGAAGCCTCTGAACGTATTGAAGCCATTCAGCTTGAAGTTCATGGATGTAGAAAAATCAGCAAGGAAGGGTGGCAGACAGCGCAGAGGAGGAACATCCAAAGATCTGCCTGATGACCT
Organism: Triticum dicoccoides; assembly: GCF_002162155.2. Taxonomy (NCBI): domain Eukaryota; kingdom Viridiplantae; phylum Streptophyta; class Magnoliopsida; order Poales; family Poaceae; genus Triticum; species Triticum dicoccoides. The sequence continues at coordinate 149,053,628 of NC_041385.1, forward strand.
AGCAGAACTGTACAAGACAGACCCTGAAGAGACTTATCATCAGCGCAAGACATGAATCCAATGGATTCGACGCTATTGGGCTGAAGAATGGTTCAAGTACAAGTTCGTCACCAAGGAATATGCAGAGAAAAATGCTATCAAGAGTCCTTGGGGCGATATTCTCTATCGAGGCCTTCAACCCAAGAACAGAGCTGAAGCCATTGAGCAAAGATTCTATCCTTCCATGGTCCGTCGACCACAGCCTGAAGAAGCTGACCCACCATCATTACTCTGGTGTCGCGACGACAATCTCTTCAAGCGCAACTTCGAGTTTACTGTGGCTTCGGCAAAGGAAAACAAGAAGTCATGGGGGTTGGACTTCAATCCTGGTCCCTCTGCTCCCCGTGAGGATGGGACTCGTGAAGCTGAAGAAAATAGAATTGGCCCCTTTGCAAACCTTGATGGCCTCATCTCCTACATCTTGGTACAAGGTGCCAAAGTGGATCATTCTGACAACGAGGCTGATTCTGATGAAGCCCCAGCTCCTCCTTCGAAACCATAGAAGCAAAAGAAGCTAAAGGCTTCTAAACCCGTACCACCAAAAGCTTCTCGTGTGAAGCAATTGGCCACTGCACCTCCTGAAGCCAGTGTGCAGTCTGAAGATCAATCCCGTATCTCCAAGAGGACGGAGAAGAAAAAGCAACTTGTCAGGCGTGCTGATCAAGCTCTGACTCCTGCTGCTATTCTGCATGAAGAACCCATTGATCTATCAAGTGATGAAGATCTTGCGGATGATGCTCTTGAGCAGCTGATAAAGAGCAAGGAAGAAGCAGAAATCTTCAATAACTTGCCTCTCTTTGATGTGGCCATCATCCACAATTTCATTGATGAGTGGTTCGACACCCCAAATGTCAGCTTTGAAGATTTACAGCTTCCAATTGGCCTCAGCGTCTTTTCCAATGGCGCCATTGCTTCTGAGCTAGCTCTCGCTCAGAGAATCGTTGAGCTCAAGCACAAGATTGATTATGAGAAGGCTCAATTCAAGAAGCATGTGGCCAAGCTAAGTGTTCAAGACGTCAGAAACTTTAAGGTCATGCTGCATGAGCTTAAAGAAGCTTTTCAAAAGAAGCGCCAAGAAGCTCAAGGCTCTCATAAGCGCATGAAGAGTTTGGCTGATAAGTGTGTGCTTGCCTACAATGAGGCTGAGAAGCGCAAGTCACTTGGCCGTCCTGGCATTGACCCCAGAATGGCTGCAAAGAAAAAGAAGTTTCCTGCTGATCAGCCTGCGCCTTCAAGCCAAGAAGCTCCAGATATTATCTTCCCAAGTAGCATGACTGGCTCGAAGCCAAAGGTCACCACAACCGCTTCTGAACAGAAGAAAACGAGGGCCGCAGAGGCAGAAGCTAGAAAGAGGAAGAATACTGAAGCCTCTGATGCCGCTCCCTCCAAGAAGAAGCGCAATACCAAGAAGAATCGGGCTGCTCCCACAGAGCCCCTTTTTGTTGAACCCCTCTCAGTGATTCATCCTACATCTGCATCCCAAGAACTTCACATGACTGTGCATGAGCCTGCTTCCATAGAGGCTCCTGAAGCTGAAGATATTCCAGCAGCTGAACCCATCGCTGCTGAAGACATTGGTCATCATGACAATGTTGAAGATGATGAAGTTCTTCCTCAGATCGAATACAATGTGGTATCATCGCCTGTTCGTACGAACAACAAACTCATCAGCATTGGTCGTCCTCTGACGCCAATTGCACAGGATGATTCATGGGCTGATCGCCCACAAGAACAAGACTCCCCAGTACTCCCCTACAACAACAACAAGCTACCCCCAACGTGCAAGAAGAGGATGAAGACTTTCAGGCTCAGCCAACTCCATCTCCTAAAGTGAAGCCAGCTCTTCGCAGGCTTCGCAGAGGACAAAGGCCTGAAGTCCCTCTGTCGAGCGTTCCAGAAGGAGAAGTGCAATGTTCACCTGTTGCACGGCAAGTACTTTCTGAACCTGCTCCAACTGTGAATGTCTCCGAGTCTGAAGCACATGCCGCTGAAGAGAATCCGGCTGCATCAGTCGATGAAGAGCGTCAAGAAGAACGTGTCTCTACTTCCCCCATTCAAGAAGAAGCAGTTCATGATCTGAACGTGTTTGTGTCTGACCCTCCAGCTCCTCAAGTGGAGGCTGAAAATGTTGAGGCTGCCACCACCAACGTCAATACAGCCAGTGACGTAGTCATGGCTGATGCTAATGTGGAGCCTACACTAACTGTGCCTGAAGCAAATGTGGCTACTGAACCTGAAGTCCATGAGGATGCTGCACCCGAAGCCAATGAGGATGCTGCACCTGAAGTCAACATGACAATTGCTCCTGAAGCACCTGTCATGCAGCCTGCCTCCGATGTTGCCTCTGCTCCTGTTCCGCCTCCAAGGCCTCACACAATTGAGCAAGCATATAGTCATGGTCAGCTCACTACTGTCCGATGGCCCGTTCTGGTGCCTCCACCCTCTGGCTTAGGACCGCAATTTGACTATCATATTGAGCATAGGCCTCAAGTGCAGAAGCCAAAGCCCAGGTTGCCAAGGTTTCCAGGTACTGCCAACTCCCCCGGGTCCTTTAATGCTAATGGCTTCAAGAGCCACAACACATTCTTTGACAGCTCGAAGAACCCCTACACGAAGCCAAGAATTGCATCAGATCGGTTCTGGAGCTATCAACAGAGAAGCTATTACTCATGCGTGTTATATGATCAAGGGCGCATTTTCCCTCATATGCGCCTTGACATTGAAGCCATTGCTGGACTACCATGCTTAGAAGAAGCACTTGATTGCTTTCGAGATGCTGGTCTGCTCCACTTTGTGACAGACAAAGAACATTGGAATGAAGAGCTATTGCTTCAATTCTATGCCACTTTGCACATTCACGGCTACAACAGAGACATCAAGACATGGGTTCTCGAGTGGATGACTGGAAATGTTCATCATGAAGCCAAAGCTATGGACATCATCGAGCTTACAGGGCTAGCCACTCCTGGAGAACTGTCGGAACCTGACTGTCAGCTACACCACAATGATGTAGAGAGCATCTTTCATAAGCCAGAACCCAATATGAGCCAGATGCTGAGTATGATGAAGCCTTTGCCATCTGACGCTGACTATCCCACACATTTCTTTGTTGAAGACCTTGAGTATCTGCCTCGAACCATATATCACATCATCAGGCGAACTCTATGGCAAGTCAAGGGACACTCATCAGCGGCCAAGCTTGAAGGAACTATGAAGACTTTGGTCTTCTATATTCTCAATGGCATCAGCTTCAACACTCAGGAATTCTTCATAAGACAACTTGCTGCCTCCGGTTCTGATCTCTTTGGTCTGAAGTTTTATGCTCCATGGGTCATGCGCCTTATCAAGCGCCACTCTACTGTCAACTATCAACCCTCTGCTCGCAATCATATAATATTTCTACCAGAAGTTGATATGTCAGTTGATGCTATATATTCTGACCCTGCCAAGAAGCCTCTTTGTCTTCAGAATGCCGAGCACCAAAGCTTCACTCAGCCTATTGAAGGTGTTCCAGCAGCAACACGAATCTATCCATTTGTTGGTAACACTCGTCTGCCTCGCAGAGCACCCACTGAAGCCACTGAAAGCAACATTGCCCAAAGGCCTCGCAAGCGTTCTCGCGTTCTCAATGACCGAGAACTTCTTGTGGCCCTTCATCAGAAACAGGATAAACATCACTTTTGGCTCAAGAGACAGATGCAAAGCCTCTTGGTGGATGTCAATCGCATTCGCAACCTTGCCACCAAGAATGCCTTTGTTGCTCATGAAACTTGCCGGAGATCATGGAAGAGTTTGACCCTGCTTAGTGTTGAGGCAGATCTTCAAGACGATGGCTTCAATGAAAGATTTCAGTTTGACTCCACTCCTCCACGAAATGCTGTCTTACGAAGAACTCCATCTCTTGAAGACTCTGAATATTCCTCCTCCACGGCAACAGTTAATGCCAGAGTGATCGATGATGAAGATGACGCTACTTCACCACCTCCAACTACTGCGCGCATCGACACTGCACCAAGTTCCTCTGCACCGCCACCCAACGACAACAACCCTGCTGCTTCACCTACTCATCAAGAAGACGAGTAGATGCTCTATGTCTTCAAACCTTTTTGGTCATTACTGGCAAAAGGGGGAGAAGCATATGAGTTGATAGTCTTCAAGCGGGTTCGTATGGGCGGTTGTATTATATTTTGCTGCATGCTTACAACTCTTGCATTTTGATACATTTGGTTCTTTGAGTTGTAACACCTAAACTTGATGGTCGTCTGCTACTTTTGCTACGTGTTTGCTTTACTCTGATGCGATGATAACTTCCGCACCTAGATCATCCTACAGACGTCCATTTTTCATTATGCATCTCATTCTACTTGTTATATCATTTCATGCATGATGAATTATCTTCATAAGTTGAAGTGGATCTCCATAAGTACAACCTGCCACGTGCATTTGCAATCCAAAAGCAAATTATTAATATGCATATCTTCAAGGGGAGCCCTTGCTACTTATGAAGACAATTCCTATCCTTACAATTTCACATACTTTATCCCCGTTGAAAACTTCAACCAGTTTGTCATCAATCACCAAAAAGGGGGAGATTGTAAGTGCATCTAGTGCCACCCCTAGTTGGTTTTGGAGTATTGACGACAAAGTTGGTTGAGGGACTAATGCGTTTGTGAGAATTGCAGGATAACGCAGGTAGTGTCCCTCATTGATTCGGTTTACCTACCGGAGATGACCCCTAAAAATGTATGAAGACATTGAAGACAATGGTGGTATGAGAAGATATTCATATTGAAGACTATGACATGAGAAGACATTACGTGAAGACAATGGAGCATGAAGACTGTGTTGTTTCGTCATTTCCTTTCTTCTTTGTTGAGTCATGGGAACCACCGTACTGTTAAGTGGGGTCCAAGTGAACTAAGTCAGAGTGACTGAAGTGATGCTCAACCCAAATCCTATGTCTTCGAGCGACGACAATGAGAGAAAATCTTATCCAGAGTTGGATGAGTCAGCTTTGCTTGTAGCCCAAGTAAAGTTGCCGTGTGTGTTTGAAATCTGACCGTTGGAACACGTGTTAGTTCCTTAGTGACCCAGGGTCATTTTGGACAAATTAGGTCGGGTTGCCTGGTGGCTATAAATAGCCCACCCCCTACACCGTAAATTGGTGGCTGCTCAGAGTTTGTATACGCCTTTTGTCATTTGAGAGCAACCCACCTCGAAGCATTTGAGAGAGAGAAATCCTTGCGAGGACAAATCCCAAACACCCAGAGCCAAAGAGTGTTAGGCATCACTAAAGTCTTTCTGTCTGTGTGACCTGAAGACTTATTACACTTGAGGACTATGTATCCTCCAGCCGGTTAGGCGTCGCGTTCTAAGCATCCAAGAGTCATTGTGGATTGCCGAGTGAACGAAGTCTATGAAGGTTTGGAAGTCTCCCTTGAAGACTTACCAGAGTGATTGGGCGAGGACTAAGTGACCTTAGCTCAAGGGGAATAAGGTGAAGACATGGTCTTATGAGTTAAATCTCAGCCTCCCTAACCAGACGTACAGTTGTCACAGCAACTGGAACTGGTCCAACAAATCATGTGTCCTCAACAAGCAACTGGTTCTATCTCTTCCCTCCTTTACTTTAAGTTTGTCTTCATGAAGTCATTGCTTATTGTTTTATCCGATTGACTTCATTGCTTGACTACTATTGTTGATTGGCTTCATACTATCTTCCATCCTGATCCTACTACCTAGCTGCTATTAATCTTCAAACGTTAATGCTATTACATACTTGATTATGGCTTGCTTGTTGTAGTTTATCTTCCGCTGCATATCAATTAGGCTGTTTCTATTGTTTGTCTTCGAAACTTCCATGTTTTGAAGACTTTCCTAAAAATCTCCTATTCACCCCCCCTCTAGTCGATAACTAGCACTTTCAAGTTGTACCCTAGGGATTCAACAAGCATAACTTTATCCATGTGTTGATCCTTTGAGATAGCAACTCTACCAAGACCCAATACCTTGCTTTTACCAGTGTCCGCGAATGTGATGTGTCTCTTAGTAGATGGACATAGGGTTGAATCCATAAGAAGACTTCGATCACCAGTCATGTGGTTGGTGCAGCCGCTATCCATGATCCATTTAATGGCTTTCGGAGTTGTACCCTACAATGCAGTTAGTGGGATAGGCCTCACCAAGAGTATTGTGAAGCAGAAACATGTAGCAAAGAAGCATATTATCAAAGTTTAGATTCTGGTTAGGCATGATAGGATGCTCATCAAGGAACCTTGGGACAAAATACATGGTAAGACCATTTGAACATTTTATCTTGTGTTCCACAAGATGTTTTAGGTCTCCAGCATTGTCGTCAGAAGATTTTGCTTTCCGGCTGGAGACCTTTCCCTGGAAGAGAAGTTAATTCTTCTTAACCACTCACATCTTCAGGGGTGGCTTAGAAGCAATGAGTCTAAGTGTAGCATCTGAGAACTTTGGCTTGGCAGCCCTAGCAAATAGCTTCGCAGGAGGAGATAGTACTCATAAGAATATGCAGAAAAGTTCTTAGTTTTGTGAACATAGCGATTAGAGGAAACACGCTCATATTCATGAGTCTCATAACGGTTCTCCTGCAAAACATTGGTGTTAGGGTGACCATAAGTGGTCCTTTGTCTGTATGAAGCCTTTGGACCATATGACGCCTTTGGTCGGGGGTTTGTCTTTTTCCCAGGTCGTGTCATGATGACATTCACGGGAAGCTTCTCAAGACAGCTTTTGGGCACCCATATCTTCTTCTGGGGTGACCCGTTCCTGCAGTTAGTACCAATGTACCTGGCAAACACTTCACCATCCTAATTCTTAAACAGTTTATAATTTGCATCAAAGGATTCATCAATGACAATTGGGTTAACACAAGTCAAGCTAGATAAAGTGGATGGGTCAACTAAAGGATCCTTAGCAGCAACCCAGATGGTTTTGAGGTACTGCTCATGCATCCAATATGAACCATCAACATTCATTGTCCTCTCGAACCAAACACCCTCTTTCCTAGGGTTTCGGTTCAGCATTCGGTACTGATCTGTTGGGCGAGTAGTGAATCGTTCTCTTTTTGAATATCTTCATGAGACGCTCTCAGTTTCTCTAGATCCTGCTTCCTTTGAAGATAATCATAGGAAAGCTTCTCATGAGAGGCTGAGAGAGTTTGATGACGACTTTCAAGATCTTCGTACTTAACGCGAAGACTTTTTATGTCTTTGATTAAAGACTGAGTATGATTCATTTCCGCGTCCAACAGGTCATCGCTTTTGTCTAGCAGCTTTTGAATATGTTCTATAGCAGTTTGTTGCTCAGTTGCAATTTTAGCAAGTGTCTTATAGCTAGGTTTGGATTCACCAGAGGTTACCTTGATACCACGTGACATGAGGCAGTAGGTTTGATCAGATGGCTCAGGCTCGAAAGTCATCATTTTAAGAGAATCTTTGGATTCGCAGAACCACGGGTCTTAACGGGTTCGATGACCCTCATAGACATCAGAAATCCAGTCCCTGATAAGCTTCGCATTGCAAAGATGCATGATGAGCTTGAACTCGTCATTGGACAGACAGGAGCATATGATATCCTTAGCCATGATATCCAGTTGAGTGTACTTTCGAATGTCATCAGCATTCGCTATCTTGCATAAATCGGTGAGACCAATCTCGGTGATGGTCCACGGCTCACTGTTCATTGCAATGAGGCGCTTCCTCATCATTGTCTTCCATTTGGGATAATCTTGACATGAAAAATAGGACACGCGGCGGAGACTTTGATTATCCCTGTAGTCGACATAGCTAAAACTCCAGGTGGTTAAACCGAATCATATAGAACAAGGGAGTACCTTGCTCTGATACCAATTGAAAGTGCTAGTTATCAACTAGAGGGGTGAATAGGAGATTTTTATGAAAGTCTTCAAAACATGATGGCCTTGAGGACAAATAGGTAAACTGAGTCAATATAGTAAGCAGCGGAATGAAGACTACACTAGGCAAGCATTAGTCAAGCATACAATACAATGAAAGCACGAAGACTAACTACAACTAGGTAGACAGGATCAGAATGGAAGATAGTATGAAGCTAAATAGATATAAGTCTTCACACGATAAAGTCAAATGAATCAGGCAGGCACGCAATGACTTCATGAAGACAAACTGTAAAGTAAGGAGAGTAGATGATAGAACCAGTTGCTTGGTGAAGACAAGGACTTGGTAGACCGGTTCCAGTTGTTGTGACAACTGTACGTCTGGTTAGGGAGGCTGAGATTGAACTCAGAAGACTGTGTCTTCACCTTATTCCCCTTCGGCTAAGGACACCCAGTCCTCGCCCAATCACTCTAGTAAGTCTTCGAGGTACACTTCCAAACCTTCACAGACTTCTTTCACCGGCAATCCACAATGACTCTTGGACGCTCATAACGCGACACCTAACTGGCTGGAGGATTCACGGTCCTCAAGTGTAATAAGTCTTTAGATCACGCGGACAGAAAGACTTCAGTGATGCCTAACACTCTTTGGCTCTGGGTGTTTTGGGCTTTGTCCTTGCAAGGATCTCTCTCTCAAATGCTTCGGAGGTGGGTTGCTCTCAAACGACAGAAGCCGTGTACTAACTCTGAGCAACCACCAATATATGGTGTAGGGGTGGGCTATTTATAGCCAGGAGGCAACCCGACCTGATATGTCCGAAATGACCCTGGGTCACTAAGGAACTGACACGTGTCCAACCGTCAGATTTCAAACAAACGCGGTAGCTTGGCTTGGGCTACAAGCAAAGCTGACTCATCCAGCTCTGGATAAGATTTGCTCTCACTGTATTCACTCAAAGACATAGGATTTGGTTGAGCATCACTTCAGTCACTCTGACTTTGTTCACTTGGACCCCACTTAACAGTACGGTGCCTATGACTCAATAAAGAAGAAACGAAACTACGAAACAACTATGTCTTCGCACTCCATAGTCTTCATGTGAATATCTTCAGGTGTCATAATCTTCGTCGTGAATGTATTCACGAACCACCATTGTCTTCAATGTCTTCACACATCTTTAGGGGTCATCTCTGGTAGGTAAACCGAATCAATGAGCACTACAAAAAAAAGACACATCCATGACATTTTGGGCTGAACGAAATTTTTCTCTGTCATACATATGACACTTCTATGACGATAATTGTGACAAAACCCGGTATCATCATAGATGTGGTGGGCTCCTACTTCTATGACAAAAAAATCATGACAGAAAATGGGCTTTTCGTCTTGGGCAGGCTGGAGACGCAGCTGCATGACATTCTTTGGGCCGTCCATGACGGAAAAAACCGTGGTAGAAGCGAGGGGGAGGAAAATTTCGGGGAGTTCCCGGTTACGGTGGGAGGTCGGGGGCCGAGAGATGCGTGTTTCTCTCGTACACGTACGCGCGTGTGTGTGAAGCGTTGGCTCTAACTAAACCAGAGCGAGGCGTTCGGCTCTAACTGAACCCGAGCGATTGCACTACAGGCTACGCGTTACTGAACCCGAGCGATCGATCGATGGCTGTTAACTGAACCCGATCGAGCGATTCCTTCGCTACTGCTGCTAACTGAAGCCGATCGATGCTGCCTCTGGGATGAACAGTGAGCGTTGC
>NC_041385.1:149063527-149080318 GCF_002162155.2 Triticum dicoccoides
ATAGGACCCCGTGGTGTGGAGGGCTGGATGAACAGTAGACGGTGGAGGGGTGCCCGTGGAGGGGTGGTTGAACAGGACCCCGTGGTGTGGAGGGCTGGATGAACAGTAGATGGTGGAGGGGTGCCCGTGGAGGGGTGGTTGAATAGTAGCCGGTGGAGTAGCCCGCGGTGGAGGCTGGATGAATAGGAGCCCGTGGAGGCTGGAGGAGGTCGACGGTAGCCCGTGGAGGCTGGAGGAGGTCGACGGTGGAGATGAACAGTATCCCGTGGAGTCCCGTTTTGCGGTACGCCACACCCCTACCAATGAACAGGACCCCCGTTTCGACCGTAGCGCTCCAACACAAGTCCGTTTCGTCCGTTTTGTGGTACGCCACACCCCTCCCGACAACAGGACCCCCGTTTCGACCGTAGGAGGTCCGTTTGTCCGTTTTGCGGTATGCCACACCCCTCCCGATCAACAGGACCCCTGTTTCGACCATAGGAGGTCCGTTTCCTCCGTTTTGTGGTACGCCACACCCCTCCCAATCAACAAGACCCCATTCTGAACGTAGGAGGTCTGTTTCCTCCGTTCTGTGGTACGCCAAGCCTCGTTTCCATCGCCTGTTCCATCCAAGCCCTCCCGATGAACACGACCATGCATTCCGTTCCGACCCAGCCGGTTGGCTCCCACGCGTTCCGTTGCCTCCTGATGAACACGACGCGTTCCGTTGCCTCCCGATGAACATGACCCATTCCGTTGCCTCCTCGTGAACACGACGCATTCCGTTGCCTCCCCATGAACATGACACATTCCGTTGCCTCCCCATGAGCACGACGACGACGCTGTTTCTCCGTTCCGACCTAGCCATGTACACGAGCCCTCGCCGTACGTATGCGCGAGTAGGTGTTCGAGACCCCGCCCATATGTACACATGTGTGGCCGTATTTTCTTTCTTGCACCCTGGCCGCTGTACGTACATGTACATGCTATGTGCGCACCTCTACTACGACACGTACGCGCCTCTACTACGACACGTGGGTGCCTCTACATTGACCAGTATATATGTACGTACACGTTTGCGACCAGAATGACAATGCTACGTACGCTTCGACCAGGTGGGTCCCGATTGTCAGGCACTTCCTTGTGTGTGAAGATGTAGCTGGTGGGTGAGGGAGTCCTGGATTAGGGGGTATCCGGACAGCCGGACTATATACTTTGGCTGGACTGTTGGACCATGAAGATACAAGACTCAAGACTTCATCCTGTGTCCAGATGGGACTCTTCTTTGCGTGGAAGACAAGCTTGGCGATCCAGATATTATATTTCCTTCTTTGTAACCGACTTCCTTTAAACCCTAGCCCTCTCCAGTGTCTATATAAACCGGAGGGTTTAATCCTTAGAGATAGAATCATAATCATCATAGGCTAGCTTCTAGGGTTTAGCCTCTACGATCTCATGGTAGATCAACTCTTGTAACCCTCATATCATCAATATCAATCAAGCAGGAAGTAGGGTTTTACCTCCATCGAGAGGGCCCGAACCTGGGTAAAACATTGTGTCCCTTGCCTCCTATTACCATCAACCTTAGACACACAGATCGAGACCCCCTACCCGAGATCCGCCGGTTTTGACACCAACATTGGTGCTTTCATTGAGAGTTCCTCTGTATCGTCGCTGCAAGGCTCGATGGCTCCTTCAACCATCAACAACAATGTGGTCCAGGGTGAGACTTTTCTCCCTAGACAGATCTTCGTGTTCGGCGGCTTCGCACTGCGGGCCAATTCGCTTGGCCATCTGGAGCAGATCAATAGCTACGCCCTTGGCCACCAGGTCAGGTTCGGAAACTTGAACTACACGGATGATATCCGCGGAGACTTGATCTTCAACGGATTCGGGCCTGCGCCAGGAGCGCTGGACGGTCACGATGAACACGTCTTAGACCTGCTATCGGACAATGCTCGGGATATCGCCCCTACAGGAACCCCGGACCTAAATCCGGGGCAGATTGCGTCGCCTGAGGACGGGTGGATGGACCCCACCCCGGAGGCCGCACACCCATCGGCGGTAGAGCCGAACACAGACTTCACCCCCAAGGAAGCCTGTGATACCGGACCCCCGGACTCATATCCGGCTATAGGTTCCAGTCCGCGCACCTCCGAGCCCGCCGAATCTGGTTGGGCTCTGGTAATGGAGTTCACTGCTACGGATATCTTCCAGCACTCGCCCTTTGGCGACATGCTGAACTCGTTAAAATCTCTCTCTTTGTCAGGAGACTCTTTGCCGAACTATGTTCGGCTCGAGTGGGAAGCAGGCGACAAAGGAATTCGTTGCCCACCCACCACGCACTTCATTGCCATGATCGATGATTTAACCGATGTGCTTGACTTCGACTCTAAAGACATCGACAGTATGGACGACGATGTAGGAGAAGAACAGGAACCACCACCCACGGGGCGGTGGACAGCCACCTCCTCATATGATATATATATGGTGGACACTCCGAAGGAAACCAATGGCGATGAGGCAATGGAGGATAACCCCTCAGGGAAGAAAGCCAAGCATGGGCGTCGTCGGCGCCGCTCCAAGCCCCGCCACAGCAATACCGGCACAGGAGACGAAAAGAATCTGGATGGTGCAGAAGATGAATACAACCCCGATCAACCTGCCTTCGAGCAGGCCGAGCAGGAAGACGGGCAGGTCAGCCCAGACGAACAGGCGACGGACGGATATTCGGAGGAGGACAACTACATGCCCCCCTCCGAAGACGAGATTAGCCTCGGCGACGATGAGTTCGGCATGCTTGAGGACCCCATGGAGCAGGAGCGCTTTAAGCGCCGGCTTATGGCCACTGCAAGGAGCCTGAAAAAGAAGCAGCAGCTGCTCCAAGCTGATCAAGACCTGCTCACAGACAGATGGACTGAAGTCCTGGCAGCTGAGGAATACGGACTCGAGCGCCACACGGCTGACCGGCCACCTCGTGGCCGGGACAAAACGGCATATCAGCCCGAATACCAGCCCACACCCCCACGCCAATACACAATGGCCCGGGGCAATAGGCAGGACCTGCAAGATATACTGGAAAACAAGGCAGGACAGCCAAGATCGATCTACGGATCGTGGGGGCGCGCCCCAACACGTAACGATGTTCGTTACGCCGGATACACCATCGACAAGTCCGGCCGGGCCGAATACAGCCAACCAGACTCAGTCGAACTGCGTAGCCACATAGCCCGGCATAGAGGTGCCGCACACCCCTCTGCTTTCACTGACGAAGTAATGGATCATGAATTCCCAGAAGGGTTTAAACGCGTAAACATCGAATCATACGATGGCACAACAGACCCCGCGGTATGGATCGAAGATTTCCTTCTCCACATTCATATGGCCCGCGGAGACGATCTACACGCTATCAAATATCTTCCCCTTAAGCTCAAAGGACCTGCCCGGCACTGGCTAAATAGCTTGCCGGCAAATTCCATTGGCAGTTGGGTAAACCTAGAGGACGCGTTCCTTGACAACTTCCAGGGCACATACGTGCGACCACTAGATGCCGATGACTTGAGCCACATTACCCAACAACCCGGAGAGTCAGCCAGGAAATTCTGGACTCGGTTCCTAACCAAAAAGAACCAAATAGTTGACTGTCTGGACAGCGAAGCCCTGGCGGCCTTCAAGCATAATATCCATGACGAGTGGCTCGCCCAACACCTCGGCCAGGAAAAACCAAAGTCCATGGCGGCCCTCATGACACTCATGACCCGCTTTTGCGCAGGCGAGGACAGCTGGTTGGCTCGCAGTAGCACCATGCCAATAAATTCAGGCACCTCAGATGTCCGCGACAATAACGGCAAGCCATGGCACAACAGACATAAGCGACAGAACAACGGTGACAACACCGAAGACACGGCAGTCAACGCCGGATTCAGTGGCTCGAAATCCGGTCAGCGGAAAAAGCCGTTCAAAAGAAAAAATCAGGGACCGTCCAGTCTGGACCGCATACTTGATCGCTCGTGCCAAATTCATGGCACCCCGAATAAGCCAGCAAACCACACCAATAGAGACTGCTGGGTGTTCAAATAGGCCGGTAAAATAAACGCCGAAAACAAGGACAAGGGGCTGCACGGTGACGATAATGATGAGCCCCGGCGTTCGAACGCAAGGGGACAGAAGAAATTTCCTCCCCAGGTGAAAACGGTGAACATGATCTACGCCACCCACATTCCCAAATGGGAATAGAAGTGAGCACTACGGGACGTCTATGCGATGGAGCCAGTCGCCCCAAAATTCAACCCATGGTCAGCCTGTCCGATCACTTTTGATCGTAGGGATCACCCTACCAGCATCCGCCATGGCGGTTCAGCCGCATTGGTCCTAGACCCAATCATCGATGGATTCCACCTCACGTGAGTCCTTATGGATGGCGGCAGCAGCCTGAACCTGCTTTATCAAGACACAGTGCGCAAAATGGGCATCAACCCTTTGAGGATCAAGCCCACCAAAACCACCTTCAAAGGTGTAATTCCAGGAGTAGAGGCCCGTTGCACGGGCTTTATAACATTGGAAGTGGTCTTCGGATCTCCGGATAACTTCCGAAGCGAAGAATTAATCTTCGATATCGTCCCTTTCTGTAGTGGTCATCACGCACTGCTTGGACGAACCGCATTTGCTCGATTCAATGCGGTACCACACTATGCATACCTCAAGCTTAAGATGCCAGGACCTCGCGGGGTTATAACAGTCAACAGAAACATGGACTGCTCTCTCCGTACAGAAGAGCATACTGCAGCCCTCGCGGCAGAAGTACAACGCGGCCTTCTCCGGCAAACCACCAATCCAGCGACAACAACCCCGAACACCGTCAAGCGAGTCCGGAGTACCCCGCAACAGGATCGCCAGGCACGCCAAGAACGCAACTAGCAGTCCGGCCTCCGCTCCAGCCCCATCAAGGAAGCATTCGTGCCGCACGTACACAATTACACACTAAAAATACCATGGGCATAGGCGGAGGCACAATAGGGACTCAATCAACAATGCATCTCAGCCGCAACATACTTTAATAACCCCCCTTTTTATCTTTCAGGATATTGCTTTCAGGCAGCCGCTTTAGAAGAGCCGGATTGTCGGACTTGCACAGGAGAGAAAACCAAGGAGGCAAAAGGCTTTGCGCACAAAGGGAATACCCAGGTGGAATCTGTTCGTGATCGTTATACCTGTTTTATATATCTACATGCAGCCCGCCCTTGGATAGGACATGTTAAATAGTCCTATTTACTTCTGCTTAATGCATTCATTGTACACATATGCTTAGACATATTATTCGTCAATGGGAGATAATATACAGTGTTAGCTTATTATTCCTATTTGCACATTTTTCCTATAAATGTTTATTTAATATTGCATCCGTACACCTTGGTACGTTCAGTTTGCCAGGGGCTTCTTATGGCGCCCCATAATACGGCAAGAAAATCTGAACACTTTCAACAGTGTGGCACCCCGAACTTATAGCATTATGTGCATCAGCTCCGAATCATGTCTTGGGTCAATAGTTGGGTTTGCCCGGCTCCCTTGTTTTGGTACCTTACGTTCCGTTATATCGGCTAAGGTAGCGCAGGGAGAACTACTGCGATTGTGTCCCGGTTCTTCCGGACAAGCACCTCAGTGGAGAAAGCCGAAAATTGATTAGCATGATGCGGCGAGAGCTGGTCACTGTTCGAGAGGTCTTAAAATCCTTAAAGATTTTTCCGCTTTAGGCGAGGAATCGGCCTTGTCCGATTTAGGCGTATATAGCGCCGCAATTCGGCTTTCCGAATTCTAGGGGCTTCACCGAAATTTAAAATTGTAGACTTCTATGGCTAAGTGAAAGTTATAAAGCCGCATAGTCCGATTTCCTTGTTCGCTGCGCCAAACACCTTCAGGGACCAAAAATTTGGATAAAGAGTGTCTGGGTTTTTTCCACGAACACCTTGATACTAGTTATGTGGGGGCGGAAGCCGACGACTGGCCTACTTTCAGAACTTTATAAATAGCCACACAGAAGGTAATATTTTAAATCAAAAAGCGCTATATAGCGCAAGTAACTTCGTCTTTATATTACAAAAATGACAGAAGTACATTCACTCCAAGATAGTGTCCTTGGTACATTCATCGTCCACGAGACGAGCGCCTTTCATAACGCCATCATAATATTTTTCGGGACAGCGATGCGCCTTGCCCTCTAGTGGTCCATCCTTCACCAGCTTCTCCGTGTCCAGCTTTCCCCAATGCACCTTCGCACGAGAAAAGGCTCGGCAGGCACCCTCAATGCAAACGGATCGCTTGATCACTTCAAGCCGCGGACAGGCATTTACCATCTGCTTTATCAGGCCGAAGTAGCTAGTGGGCAGGGGCTCACCAGGACATATCCAGACTATGAAATCTTTCATAGCCACTTCGGCCGCCCTGTGGAGTTCAACCAACTGCTTCAGTTGGTCACTCAGAGGCATCGGGCGTTCGGCTCCAGCATACTGGGACCAGAACAGCTTCTCCGTTGAGCTCCCCTCCTCGGCGCGGTAGAACTCCGCAGCATCAGATACGCTGCATGGTAGATCTGCGAATGCCCCTGGAGAGCTCCGAATCCGGGTAAGTAAAAGAAACGTCTCCTCCACATGCTTGCTTTGCATAAAGAATGTCTTACCCGCCGCTATCTTCTTGGCCACCTGGATTTCTTGCTGGGCCTTTTTAGCTTCGGCCTTGGCGTCTTTCATACTCGCAAGGGCCTTCGCAAGCTCAAACTCCTTCGTCTTGAGGTCACGCTCCAAGGACTCGAACTTCTTGCCGAGCTCCTGGAGCTCTTGCTGTACCTCGCCCACCCTAGCATTCTGCTTTTCGCGCTCAATGCGCTCCATGGCCTCCTTGTCTTCGGCCTCGGACAGCGCTTTCTTCAAGGACGCCACTTCGGTTGTGGACCCTATTTCAGAGTCATGACGATTTGTCGTTAGAATCACCAATTTTGTCTATTCTTTATGATATGCGAACGGGGTATCACTCACCTTTGTTCTCTTCGAGTTGCCTCTTTGTGAGGCCGAGCTCTCCCTGTGCCTGCTCCAGGTCCCGTTTAAGTCCGGCGAGCTCGGTCGTGCAGGCAGCAGTGGCAAGCAACACCGCCTGCTTATTCACATGCACACCTACTATTGGACTCCTGCGGATTATAATCGACCCTCCGTTTGGCTTTTCGTTCCGAACACCAAACAGAGTATCAGGGGCTACTACCTATCGGGTGATAATTTCACACATTTCTAATTACTTACCTCAAATCCTGTCAGGAGGTTGGTGCAGGCTTCGGTTAGTCCGCTCTTAGCGGAGAGAACCTTCTGAATCACCGCACTCATAAGAGTACGGTGCTCTTCATCCATGGAAGCGCCGCGAAGCGCTTCCAGCAGACTATCCTACGCCTCTGGCGTAACGGAAGTCATTGGCACGGACGACTCACCTTCCTTAGCGAGGGGCCGCCTGCCCGAATCCGGAACCATTGGAGGTTCCGGTACAGTGTCCGGCTGGGAGCCCGGCTTGCTGCGGCTCTCGTCGGCACAATCATCCATGGGGATCTTACGCCCCGTATACCCAGCGTCTGGGATTTCTCCTTTGGGCGTCTCCAGAGTCACCTCCCCCTGCTCAGGGAACCTTTGGTACAACACCTTCGTGTCATTCGCAGGCCGAGGGGTAGTGGCCGTCGGGGGCGAGTTCATCGCCGAATCACTCAAGGACCCATCCGAAGAGGATACCTCGGGATGGACCCTGGCCGGACTACATATACGTGTTCGGTGTTATATTAGACTATGAAGCAAAGTCGCACTAAAGTACAACAGAGTGCGGATACTTACGATCTTACTAGGGGCTTCCCCCTGGGCAGCCACTCCTCCTCGCTATAGGCGGCCGTGGTGGAGTAATCTGGAAGGGACGCCTTTCCCTTCTTGGGCGTCCTAGCCTCCCCCTCCGGGGCGGATTTCCTCTTCTTCTCCTCCCCAGTGCGGGGAGGCAGAGTTTCCTCGTGTTTCCCCCCGCCTCCACGGGAGGAATCTACCTCGTCGTCTTCGGACGACGAGGGTATGATGGCCTTGCGCCGGGGACCCTTCCTGGTCCCCTAGGCCGCCTTCTTAGGCCCCTCGTCCACTCCGGATGGGGCGGCCCTTTCCTCTTCCTCCTCCCCTTCGAGAGAGGAGTGTGCGTCGTCGTCTTCGGACGAGGCGTCCGGTATGATCTTACGCCGGAGACCCTTCCTGGTCCCCGGGGCCTTCTTTTCGACCTTCTTTTCCGACGCCTTGTAGGGCGCTGGGACTAGCATCTCCGTCAGGAGAGCATCTGCTGGACCTTTTGGCAGTGGAGCCCGACAGTCAATCTACTCCGCCGTCTCCACATACTCCTGATTAAATACACACGATGACTTAAGATCCTCCCATGAGTACACTGGGAAAAACTACATCCGGTGATAGTCAGAAAACTCACCGGACGGGGGAGCCGCGTGGCGTAAAGTCCACGGTCCTCGGATGTGGGTGGAGGTATTTTGGAGGCCTTGAACAGTGCCTTCCATGCGTCCTTGTGTGTCATGCCGTAGTGCTCTCGAAGTGTCTGGTGTTCGGCCGGGACAAACTCCCACAGATTAAATGCCCGTCTTTGGCACGGAAGAATCCGGTGGACAAGCATGACCTGGACCATGTTGACAAGCTTGATTCTCTTGTCCTTCATATTCTTGATGCAGTTCTGAAGTCCGGTCAGCTTCGCAGGCTCGCCCCAGGCAAGGCCCTTCTTTTCCCAGGAGGTGAGCCACATGGGAATTCTGGATCGGAATTCGGGGGCCGCCACCCAATTGGCGTCTCGCGGCTCGGTGATGTAGAACCACCCCGATTGCCACCCTTTCACGGTCTTCGCGAAGGAGCCATCAAGCCAGGTGACGTTGGGCATCTTGCCCACCATGGCGCCTCCGCACTCCGCTTGCTGGCCGCTCACGATCTTCGGCTTCACGCAAAAGATTCATAGCCACAAGCCAAAGTGAGGCTTCATGCGGAGGAAGGCCTCGCACATGACGATAAACGCCGAGATGTTAAGGACAAAATTTGGGGCTAGATCATGGAAATCTAGCCTGTAGTAGAACATGAGCTCGCGGACGACAGGATGAAGTGGAAATCCCAGTCCACGGACGAAGTGGGCGAGAAACACGACCCTCTCGTGGGGTTCCGGAGTTGGAATGATCTACCCTGTGTCCGGTAGCCGGTGCGCGATGTCTGCGGCCAAGTATCCAGTCGCCCGGAGCTTCGCAATATGCTCCTCCTTCACGGTGGAGGCCACCCACTTGCCTCCTGCTCTGGACATGTTTGGCTGTGCAGAGAAGGCATGGACTAAGGGCGCTGAAGCTCAAGGAGGCAAGAATGGATAAGCAAAGGAGGAAGAAGGTGTGGGTGAAAATGGGGAATCCTTATCCCTTGATACAGGGGATGAGAACGCTGCGCCTCCCCACTTTCCCGTTGAGAATCGCTTATTTCCCAAGCGCCACGATTGATGGCGCGGGTGGGTTACCCATACCCGTATTGGTGGGAATCCCGTGATAAGGGGACATGATCTCTGCTTTGACAAAACATGCCGAGGAAACCGCCTCGCAATATGCGCTATGGCTGGTTGTGGGAAAACGGTTCAAATAATGATCCGACCATAGTGTCATGTCACGTTGTCTAAAATTGTCAGCAGACTACATTTGTGAAATATCATTCTCTCTACGGTGGTATGTGAAGATCGTCTTGCAGATCCGGACACAGTTTAAGTGTTCGATAATTACTTTGGAGTATCCGGATATGGAACCCGCCTTGCAATGCCGAAGACAAACTGCACGCCGGACTCATCGTCATTGAAGCCTGGTTCAGGGTCTACTGAGGGAGTCCTGGATTAGGGGGTATCCGGATAGCCGGACTATATACTTTGGCCGGACTGTTGGACCATGAAGATACAAGAATCAAGACTTTGTCCCGTGTCCGGATGGGACTCTTCTTTGCATGGAAGACAAGCTTGGCGATCCGGATATTATATTTCCCTCTTTGTAACCGACTCCATGTAAACCCTAGCCCTCTCCGGTGTCTATATAAACCGGAGGGTTTAATCCTTAGAGATAGAATCATAATCATCATGGGCTAGCTTCTAGGGTTTAGCCTATACGATCTCGTGGTAGATCAACTCTTGTAACCCTCATATCATCAATATCAATCAAGCAGGAAGTAGGGTTTTACCTCCATCGAGAGGGCCCGAACCTGGGTAAAACATTGTGTCCCTTGCCTCCTGTTACCATCAGCCTTAGACGCACAGATCGGGACCGGCCCCCTACCCGAGATCCGCCAGTTTTGACACTGACAGTGGGTCCTAGCAGTCAGGGGGGGTGAATCGTTTTGGTTTTGTTTTTTTTTTGCCCAGACACACTTCCTTGCGTGCGAAGGTGTAGCTGGTAGGTCCCAGCAGTCAGGGGGGAAACGTTTTTTCGCGAAGTACGGTGGCCTGTCCGGTGGGTTCCTGCTGTCAGGTGGAGGAATAATTATTTTGCGCGTAATAAGGAGGCACTTCCTTGCGGCCGCCGTGGACCCAGGTGTCAGCCTCTCCACGCACAGTACTCTTCCGATGGAAGTCGGTCGTTGACCACATTGACCACGCCGCGCCGAGAGTACCACGGCGGTGGACGACGGCGAGGCCTAGGAAGGGAACGACACGGAGGCAGGGAAGACTCGGCAGTTATTTCCCACGCGGAGGGGAGTACGACTGTACGAGGGTTTACTGGTTCGTCTGCCGTCGCCGGAGAATAACAGCAGGTGTGAGTGAGTAGAGGGATGGCTAGGCCAGCGATGGGAGTACGGTGAGGCGGTGAGGCCTGCGCGGCAGCACAGCCGGCCGCGGGGAGGAGGGAGCAGGCAGTCCCGCCGGCGCTTGTTTGAGCGGCTGGAGCAGGAAGAGCAGAGATTGAAGAAGCACGACAGCCGTTGGATGGACATCCAACAGTCACTGCTTGTGCATCAACCTTTTTTTAGGAAAGCCTCAAATCTGTGGAAAACAACATACAACCCATCTACCATTATTTCTAATAATTTACAGCCCATTTGCTAATTCTTAAGGTTTTTTTTGGAGTCCATATTCTTTTTGTTAGCATTACAGCCCATATTGTGGCCACGGTTAAAAAATTATATGAAATTTTGCATATTTCGGTGCGGTCCGAACTGTTTTTAATCCAAAAATTTTGACTCACATTCAAACTGATTTTAAAAATAAATGTATATCAATATAAAATCCAACAAATTCTCCACGCATAAAATTAATGTAATTTAAAATCTTGAAATGAAAAAAAAGATATTGGAAACTAATTACCGGTTTGATGTGTTTTAAAAATGTACAACCCATTTCTCATTACTGATGGGCCATTTTCTCGGCCAGCCGAATGAAAGCTCTCCTCGCCTTGAAAGATTTGCTGCCCAACAGGCCTGACAAAGCGACTTACTTGGCAAATCACAAAAAAACTGGGCTGTGGCCCTGGACCCAGCTGTCAGCCTCTCCACGTATAGTACTCTTACGATGGAAGTCGTTCCTTGACCACGTTGACCATGCCGCGCGGTGAGCACCACGGCGGTGGACGATGGCGAAGCCTAGGAAGGGGATGACGCGGAGCCGAGGAAGACGCAGCAGTGGAAGCCCGCGCGGAGAGGAGTACGAGGGTTCATTGGTTCGGCTGCGGCGTGAGGCTGCCGTCACCGCAGGGCCTGGCCAGCGGTGGGAATAGTAGGGGGCGGTGAGGCCTCCACGGCAGAACAGCCGGCCACGGGAGGCAGGAGCATGCGACACGACCGGCGCTGCTTTGGGCAGCTGGAGCAAGAAGACCAGAGGTTGAAGAAGCACTACGGCCGTTGGATGGACATCATGCGGTCACTGGAGCTAGAATCGTTCATATTGACTAAGTTGACAAAGCCCTTCATCCCCGTCAACTTAGTAGGCCCACAAGTCAGCCTCCCACCAAGGTGGGTCCTAGCTAGCCGGGGGAGTATTCATTTTTGGTGCGTAATAAGGAGGCACTTCCGGTGGGTCCAAGATGACAGTGGGGGGAATGTTTTTTTCGTGAAATATGGTGGCCTGTCCGGTGGGTCCCAGCAATCAGGGGGAAATGATTTTTTTCGCAAAGTACTGGTGGCAGTAGTATGGGGGTGGTGAGGCCTCCGCGGTAGCACAGCCGGCCACGGGAGGCAGGAGCAGGCGGCACGACCGGCACTGCTTTGGGCGGCTGGAGCAAGAAGGCCAGAGGTTGAAGAAGCATATGGCCGTTGGATGGACATCATACGGTCACTGGAGTATTGACTAAGTTGACAAAGCCCTCTGTCCCCGTCAACTTAGTAGGCCCACAAGTCAGCCTAACAATATGGTGGGTCCCGGCTAGCAGGGGGTATTCATTTTTTTGGGCGTAATAAGGAGGCACTTCCTTGCGTGCGAAGATATAGCTGGTGGGTCCGACCTGTCAGCGGGGGGGACATTTTTTTGTGAAATACAGAGGCCCTTCCTGTGGGACCTAGCTGTCAGGTGGAGGAATCATTATTTTGCGCGTAATAAGGAGGCATTTCCTTGCGTGCAGCTGTGAACCCAGCTGTCAGCCTCTCCACATACAGTCCACTTCCGATGGATGTCGTTCATTGACCACATTGACCAGGCCACGCCGAGAGCACCAGGGCGGTGGACGATGGCGAGGCCTAGGAGGGAATGACACGGAGCCAGGGAATACTCGGCAGTTGTTTCCCACGCGGAGGAGTACGAGGGTTTACTGGTTCGTTTGTCGTCGCCGGAGAATAACAGCATGTGTGGGTGAGTAGAGGGATGGCTAGGCCAGCGATGGGAGTACCGTGGGGCCGTGAGGCCTGCGCGGCAGCATAGCCGGCCGCGGGAGGAGGGAGCAGGCAGTCCCGCCGGCGCTTGTTTGAGCGGCTGGAGCATGAAGAGCAGAGATTGAAGAAGCACGACAGCCGTTGGATGGACATCCAACAATCACTGCTCTCATGTGTTGACTAAGTTGACAGGGCGTTGCGTGTGCATCAACCATTTTTTTATGAAAGCATACGCGTCAACCTGTAGTAGGCGCACAAGTCAGCCTCAAATCTATGGAAAACAACATACATCCCATCTGCCATTATTTCTAATAATGTACAGCCCATTTGCTAATTCTTAAGAATTTTTCTGGAGCCCGTCTTCTTTTTGTTAGCATTACACCCCATATTGTGGCCACGGTTAAAAAGTATACGAAATTTTGCATATTTCAGTGCAGTCAACTGTTTTTAATCCAGAAATATCGATTCACATTCAAACTATTTTGAAAAATAATTATATAAATATAAAATCCAAATAATTGTCCACGCATAAAAATTAATGGAATTTAAGATCTTGTAATGAAAAAAAATGAAACTAATTCCCGGTTTCACGTGTTTTAAAAATGTACAGCCCATTTCTCGGCAAACCGAATCAAACTCTCCTCGTCTTGAAAGATTTGCAGCCCAGAAGGGCCGATAAAGCAAGTAGGCCTTGTTTGGGTATTTCTCTAAAAAAATAGAACTGGGCTAGCCATTTTCAGCAAGAAAAAACACAACTGGGCTTATGATGTGGTAAACAAAAATAAAACCCTGGCTAGATGGGCCACAACCCCCGCACAGCCCCTGCAAAACTAGTATAAATAACAACTGCTTGTTCCTCAAAAAAACTGCGCTACTTGCTGGGTCCCTGGTGTCAGCCGCTCGTAGTGTAATTCTCTCGTTTATTGACTACGTTGACAATGGCGTGAGCCCCAGATGTTCAAC
The DNA here is from genome assembly GCF_002162155.2 of Triticum dicoccoides. NCBI lineage: Eukaryota > Viridiplantae > Streptophyta > Magnoliopsida > Poales > Poaceae > Triticum > Triticum dicoccoides. Next base: position 149,077,336 of record NC_041385.1, read on the forward strand.
CATTAGGAGGAACCATATTTTTGGGCTTGTACTATAGAGGCACTTTCTTGCATACTGCCATGACGCTGGTGGGTCCCTACTGTCATCCTCTCCACGTACAGTCATCTCCTTGTTCCTCTTGGTTGTTGACGACGTTGACAACGCAAGAGGGCGGCGCACCGCGCACGGCGAGCGAACCAAGGCCGCAAGGCGGAGGACGATAGCGAGGCCTCAGACGGAACGAACAAGAGTCGTTGAAGATGCGCCGGTCCAGTCGCAGGCGGAGGGGAGTACGAGGGTTGACTGGTTCGGGCGCAAGTGCGTGTTGGGGCTGACGTCACCGGAGAATAACAGGACATGTGGGGGAATAGAGGGAGGGACTGGCCAACGTGGGAGGGTACGTATGGTAGGGCGGCGGAGGCAAAGCCAGCCATGGGAGGCGGGAGCAGGCGGAGCCGATGGGGTGGTTTGGTTTGGGCGGCTGGAGGAAGAAGAAGACAAGAGATAGAAGATACATGACAAATGTTGGATGTCAATCCAACGGCTGGTAGGCAGAATTGTTTGTTGACTGGCTAGTAAGTCGACACCACCTTGGATAGGCTATTTCCTCGCGGGTCCCAAATGTCAGAATCCAAATCTGTCACGGTCATGCAGCCTTTCCTATGAAAATTTACAGCCCATTTGATGTGCTAGTTCGAAATAAGTTTGTGGGTGTTGGTGGGGGCTAATCACTTGGCTTCTGTAATGCACAGTGAGCTCAAGCAGCCGGCAAGAGTGATGTTATTTCCCTTGGTTGGGATTTGTTACAGTATTTCACTCTAAATTAAATGAATGGCAAGCCATTTGCCTTGTTTCAAAGAAAATATGACAGTCATAGCCGAGTTGAAAAGGGCAGGAACATCTAACTCCATGTTACAAACTGTACAAAAGCATGAGGGTTAATTGTTCATCAGGTTTACAGAAAAACTAGATTGAAAAGGGCAACAACATCTAACTCCAGCACTGTTTTCAGCAGTCACAGTCAAATGGATGGTCAGGTCCATAGAATGAACATCATGGGTCGTAAAATTTACTGGATTATGACCACAATATGTTGTAAAAATAGAAGCCCAACACGTTCAAAAGCTCTTTTGCCCACCTGAAACTCCTTTTTTTGCTCTTCGACACCATGCTGATACTGTACAAAAGCTCTCCGTCAAAACTCCTTTTTGCCCACCTGAAACTATACAAAAGCTCTCCGTCAAAACCATGCTGCTGATAAACTTAAGCCTGATGGACACTAGTAACCTCGGATTCAGCAGGAAGAATGTGACAAATCTTGTGTTTGCACGGTTGGCTACATATCGTTCTAGCGTTATTGTCTTCAATCGAATCTCATGAGAAGTGAGAAAATCCCGATGCTTATGAATCCATCGATTGGTTATAACTTTCTTACCCCGTCCTGTTGCCTAAATAGACATGAAGATTGAAAATAGTTAAGGTCTAAAAGAAGAGTGTCAAAAGAGAAACAGCTGAACGGTTAATTCTAGTACACTATATGCGGGCTTCCAATGTGCATGAAATTATCACCTTTATATACAACTTCTCCAGACATGGAAAGCATTGCAGCAAGACAATAATCTTGTTCAGATCAAAACTATTCATTTGGGTATATAAGATCTTAACAGAATCTAGCACCATTGATAGGCCATCCATGGAGAAACTCTTCATTGAGCATAGAACATAATATTAGTACAAAATGTGTACTCCAAGATGATATATAAATTATGCACAGAAATTTAAAATGCAGCTTATGGTTACAAGTGTAGATGATAATATAAAGTACCCGAAGAACTGTGGAGCCAAACACCATATTGAAATGAGCACAGAGATCATGTATTACACCCAAGGTCTCTAGTTTAGGCACAGAGAGGACGGTTATTTGCAACGGTGAATAACTAGAATCAAAGATCAACCTTTGAAGTGAAGGTGCATCTTGGATGATGAGCTGTCTTCCGTCAAAAGAAATTCCAATTCTTACAAGGTTAGGCGACTTTATTTGGAGACAACTGATTCTAACTATGAAAACAAGCACAAAGCACTCCAGCGCAGGGCAACTGGAGTGGATGATGCTGTGCAATGCGGCCTCCAATATACGAACCCGCACAAGTGAAAGTTTCTTGAGAAATGGGAGTCGAAGGTTTAGTACCAGATTGTCTGGTAGGTAGCACGGCGCAAAGGTGGCGGTGTGGAGAGAGGAGGAAAACCGCAAGATGGACATCGGTGCTGAGGGCACAAGTTCATGGCGTTCGGTATGTGGTATGTGATTTCCACGGGAATAGTAGAACTCAAGCAGCTGTAGTTCTATGAATTCAGGAGATTTCAGCCAGGCGTCCACCGTGTAGGGCATGGTATGCTTGCTCAGGTAGCATGAAGGGATGCAGAGGCTTTGAATGGAGCCCTAGTGGGAGGAGATGATGGCTCTGGGGATTTCAAAATCATTCAAGAGAGATAGCTGACGACAGTCGAGATTAAGGGGCATGGCGCGCCATAGAGGGCACCACCGAATTGAGAGGACTTGGGTGCGACAGCAATCCTTGGTGGGGAGAAGCGAGATGATCTCCCCAAGGACGGCGTCCGGGAGATCGCTGATGTGGTCCACCCAAGATTCTACGGGTTCCTGGGATCCGGTGGGGGCAGGGTCGCCGCTTCTCCCCGCGTTGTCGGGTGCGGGATCTACAACAGGCGTCACCGCTGGCGGGAGCCTCATCTTCTTGGCGCTGGGGTCAGCCGACTGCATTTTCCTCGAGGGCATCGCGTCGTGCTCACGGATTTGAGCAGAGTAACGAATGACGAGCCTAGTTGTAGTGCAAGCAAAGAAGAAGGAAAGCTGGGGGGGTTTCTGTAGGAGTGAGGAAGAAGGGGAGCTGGGGTTTTCTGTAGGAGTGAGGTGAGGAATTTGGGGGTACGAGTGGAGCGAGCTGACGTGAGGTGGGTGGGAGCGAGGAGGAAGAAGAGCACCCGG
>NC_041385.1:149080553-149081354 GCF_002162155.2 Triticum dicoccoides
GGGGAGTTGTGCTGGGTGTGGGTAGCGCCTCTCATTCAGTAAATATAAAGGCTTTTGAATTGATTTTACTATTTACTAGTGTGGATGGGCTGGTTTGTCTTGGGCCCAGAGAAACAATTACTACTAGTACAGTGGAGACACTCTACAGCTACCCAGAAAAACAATTACTACTAGTACAGTGGAGACACTCTACCGCTTCTGGCTCCTCCTAGGTCATTGAAACGTCTCCCTCTACGGAATGCCATTATACTTTTGTTCACCGACATGCGGCCCATGCAGTGCGCGGGCCCAAATGCCATCCACCAAATTAGAAGGCAATATGCAGGCAGAGAGTCACCCCGGTCGTAGCGCGGCAGTAACGAGCCGTCGTATCACAAAACCCCACCTCCTCGCAGTCTAAGTTTGACGGATGAAGCAACCATCATTTCACTCTTTGCTGAATCCCCTTCTCCCTCGCCGTCTTCAAGAAAGGTAACACTCGCATCTGCCACTGTTCTTCTCTCCCAACAAAGGGAAGGTAAGCGGATCCGTGATGTTGGTATATTTTTGTTCAGAGAAAAAAAGAACTTTTGCAAAGCAGTAACCGATCCTCACTCTATTTTTTTGTTTCATTGTCATTGCAATTCTGTTTTCCTTTCAGTGGTCTCCTAGTATTCGTCAGTTTCATGATGGACCAAGGAGAACCAGGAAAAGATCTACCGATATTGGAGCAGACGCCGGAGGCTGATCCCCACGAGACAGAGAGCTCCAAGAAGATGGAGGCAACCACCGAGCCGACCCCAGATACGCTCACGGCCACTA
>NC_041385.1:149081576-149092905 GCF_002162155.2 Triticum dicoccoides
CAAGGTGATTTCCCTGTTTGCCGATTTCGATTGTGGTTTTTCATCTAAGTATGTGGTGATTTTTTTTAGAAAAGGATGTGGTGATTAATAATGCAAAATTTTATTAGCTTCGATGGCATGCTATACATAGTGGTTTAAATAACTTGTGTTTCTTATAATGAAAAGTAATTCAGAATTTGTTTCTATTTCAATTAGAGCCCTGATGTAGACAAGGATTGTGTGGTTGTACATGTCACTCGCTATGAGGCGGATGACCTGAATGTACGCACTGGGAAAACAGAGTTCTTAGGATGTTGGATCCTGGAAGCCATTTGTGGTTATACCAATGAAGAGTTGTATTCCAGCCTCACTGTTGTCAGGCGTGTTGTCCAGGGTGTACTGAAGCACAAGAAGTTAAAAGCTACTCCTTCGTTTGTGAGGCATACTGTTCTTGTCAAGCTTACGCGGGAAGATGACATGGCAAGCCTCCACAAACAAGTTTATCAGTGGCAAGGCCACAAGGTTGTCTTCATGAAGGTTCACTGGATTGAGCTACTGCGGGACGTCCTCGATGATGTTCATGGCAAGGTCTGTCTTGTGTCCGGCCCAAATTAGATCGAGGCATGAAATAGTTGCCCCAGCTAGTGTTTAATAGTAGTTTGGATTGTGTCTAATTATCCGAACCTTGCCTGTTATCGACCCCTCTGGGGCTAGTACTCTGTTTGAATCCGTCTATGGGAACTGCTGCTACTTTTGTGTGCCCGTGAATCATGTGAGAACCATCGTAATTGTTGCCGAAACAGATGCGTCCTCACTAGTTTTTTCATGAATATGGCATGGTAAGACAGAAGTTGTCACGGTTTATCATACGAGCAGTGTGTGTTTTGATGAAATAAAGCACTCGTTCGAGAACCGTGCGCTGACGTATACATAAGTACTTGTAAACACTATTGGTGCTACCCCACTTGTAAGCAGTTGTGCAAAACACGGCACATTGGCTCAGCTCGCTTCAACACTAGGCTATCGACCAGCTAACAATCAACAATCTGCTGTCTAACATATAAGCAACTATGTATCTTGTTACAGTGGTTCATGCAGTTAATTGAGGCCACAATGTAATAAATTCCAAACGTTCACACGCTAGTCCAGCGCTCATGTGGAACACTCACATTAAACTCGTCTTCATAAAAAACTTGAAAAGCATAAGTTAAGCAATTTTATACATCTCAATGATGAACATAACAAACATATACTAGTTCACAGCAAAAGACAAAGTTGTGAGAAGGTTTACAAATCAGGAAAAAACAAGCAAGGCTTCTCTGAGCAAAGGGCCTCCCGGCAGGCTTAAATTTCCTAGAGTTCACTCTGGTTTTTCCTTGTTGCCACCATCCAGGGTTAGGTTCTCTCATTCCAGAATAACCAATTATAACTGTGGTCTCAGCTGGAATGCTGAACTGAACCATGCAGTGTACTGACTAGCTGAAATGCTTGTGCATTCCACTAAATTTAAGCACCGTTATTTGCAAAAATAAGTAGACCACAATGCCTCTTGTCCGCGCACCTGTCCAAAAAACCGCCGTGCAGCTGTGCCAGCTAGTCCTCGGTCCATGGATGAACTGGTAGAAAGTGCATTCCAGACTAGGATGCAGTTCTTTTCGCTCGTCCTTGGACTGCAATAAGGAAGTAAAACGTATGAATCAGCTTCTTTTAGATTGCGTTGGTCATTCTACCTTAGTTACTACCAATGTAGGGATACCTTGACGACGGGAGGTTAGACAACGACAACGAGGGATAGCCATCTCATTTTGCGCAGTTGTACTAAAACTGATGTGTGTGCTTTTGATTGCGCGGATAGAAACGATACGGAGACATACATCCCGAAACGATGTGGAGACAGACATCCCTGTTTGCGCAAATACGAAATATGATTATTTAAAAAGTGACAGATATTACTACTTTCCCCCGTTTCCTCTTAGAACCAAGTCCTAGATTCATGCTACAGCTTTCCCACTTTCTTCCCTGTTTGAACCAACGCTTTGAGTCGACTATATGAACTAGCTTTACTTCTAATAATAGTAGAAGTCAAGGTGGCTTTGGAACAGCGGACGGAAGTAGAAAAGGATCCACACGAAGGGAGCTGGGGCAGTAGAGCAAGGCAGGTTTCAAAGGAATATATACCTGAGGGTCGTCGGCATGTGGCAAAGACGGCGTCGGGAGGCTGCATCTTGGCCGCAATACCGTAGGGAGGAAGACGGGGTCGGAGGCCCTCCCGAGCCGGCGCTCTCTTGGAGAGAACGGCACGGCCGCCGATCGGGACGCGCGGGTAGCCGTTGGTCTCCTCCCTCACCACTGACGATAGCGTGAACAATGCACCTACACCCCTGCCCCGGTCGAGGTTGTCCGGCCGGATTTGTGACCAGCCGTGAGCTGAGAGAGAGAGTGTGGCCACCTATGTCTTGCTTAGATCTGGAGAGCATGAGAGAGTGAACAAGAGGAACCCTAGTAAAGCAAGCGCTAAGGCTCCTGCTTTTATATATAGTGGAGTGATTTTGTTGTACCAGCTTCAAAAAAATGCGCTCCTATGTGTACCCGCGAGAGGGTGTGAGAGAACTAGTGCGTGCGTGCAGCGCTTATCTTCGTGAGAGTACAATATACTATGCCCAAAGAACGTTTGCCGCAAGAGTAATAGTATAAGTGTGTGACGTGTGAGCTAAAATAAAATGTGTGCACCGTCTTTTGTTTTTAGAAGTTCTAAGGGTAGGGTGTGAAGAGCACATATGTGCGTGACGTCTGCCTGCAGATAGACGGTGGGTGCGACGTGCGATTCTGCGAGAGGACTCGGGAGAGTCGTGACTCGTGAGGGTGCGTGTGCGTAAGAGAGAGGGGGGCACGTATCAATGCAATGCATGTGTCCGTAAATCATTATCCGACAAACGTTCGCCACAAGCCTTTTCCTGATGAACGCCGTAAGAACCGTTAGATCAGCATCCGACAGTGTCAGTTTTGCCATGTCATTTAACAGAACAGCCACTCCTCCTACACACAAATCTTCCACGTGAGTGTTAGCAACTACCGTATGCTCCCTCCGTTCCGATATGCAGTGCATATAGCTTTATTGAAAATTCAAACCTCGCAAACTTTTACCGAGTTTTTGTGTACCAAATTGCACATGTAGAATACCATGTATATATCATTTCATTCATCTTTGATAGGTAACTATAAAGATGGGTGAGGAGTCTACAAAGAAAGACCATCGTATCACCAGCAGCAATTTCAACCATCCTTTAGTGTCGAGGAATATCATAGGAACTCTATATGATATGATTTTTATAGGATTTTTTCCTTTAGATCCAATTGGTTCATAGGAATAGATTCATATACTCCACATTTCAAAGGAAATAAACATGATATCATTTCTATAGCTTTAGAGCCACTTGGTTCATATGAATGGATTCCTATACTCCCTTAATTTCAAAGGAAAATAAACATTAGTGTATATTCAATAGAAAAGTTCCTATGATATGAACCAAATTACGTCTCTTTTCTAATCCCTCCTCATAGGAATTGAGATACATGTCATCTCTAGATTCAATAGAAAAGTTCCTATGATGTGAACCAAATGACATCTCTATTCCAATCCCTACTCATAGGAATTGAGATGCTCCATGTCATCTCTTTCCCTACAACTTCCATGTATACATCTTCTATTCCTAAATAGATAGTACAACCCACTAGTAGTTTTTTTCCAAAACATGCAACTATGGCACAAGAACTATATAGTGTGCCAATAACTTTGAAAGATGGTTGCTGGATGAAGCTAACCCGACAGTGCAGAGATAGGCAAATCCGAGCACGACTGGCCGTTGGATATCATCAACATTCCACCAGATCTGCCATATGTACAATTTAGAAGACTCCATGGTTGAACTTAAGCATAATGCACAAACCTCAAAACACAAGCACTTCTCCTTTGTTCTAGAATCTTCTGTATCATAATTGATTATTTTTTCTAAATGAATTGCCATTATTTGTTTTTTACTTTATGATTTACAATGCGCAACCCCATGAATCCTAACATTTTTATAAAACTAATTGATTTTGAATGAGATGAACTATAAGAACTAAACAAACATCTACATCATGCATATATGACTCAAAGCTTTACATGCTATACTGTGTATTTATTCATAATTTGGTTTCGAAATCTCATGCGTTCAATACATGTGTACCTTAATAGTTTTGAGTAGAGTAGAAAATTTCATGCGGCCCCGGGTATATCAAAATGCAGGGCCCATGCATCATTGCCTTTTGGTCGAACCTACGTCCACAATTTTTTGTACGTACTATATCTCCACTGGTCCCAGAACCCAAAATGCTGCCTCGTTCCCATAAAACCAAGCGGCCCACACATATTTAAGGCGTCGACTCGAACCCGTTTACTACGACATGGCCCCGCACACCGTAGTACTCCTACAAACCCTACCGCCGCACTCATCATCGGTTTTCTTCAAGAGGACAAGGGAGAAGCCGATTTGTAGTGGAGGCGCTTTCAAAAAAGGATCTATAGTGGAGACCCCTACCCTAGGGTGCCCTAGGTAGCTGCCGCATGCATCATTGTTTTCTCTTTTCTTTATGCTCTTGCGCCCTAGAGTGAAATGATGGTTGCTTCATCCCTCCAGCTTAATGCGGGAAAGGTGGGGCTTTGTGATTTGACCCCTCATCCCTCATTTTCTACTACTGCGGTGCTACGACCGGGGTGCCTCCCATTCCAACCGCTGCTCCGAACTGTAATTTGGTGCATCGCATGTGGAACAAGACGGTGGATGAGCCGCATGTCGTCCAAAGGGGTCCTGTTAAGTGTGTCGCCATTTCGTGTGCGGACTGACCCTGCTTGACTTGCTACGCCAACACGACAGGAGCAGCCTACCACTTGGTTTTGCTCCTTGGTGAATCTCGACTATATTGATCTAAAAAGATACGTGCTGAACTACCCTCTCCATCTCGGTTTTTTATTTTTAGGCGTCTCGGTTTATAGGTCCTGCACGTAGTTCTAGGTCATCCATTTGACTAACTAAATATGAGTTACTATGTCACAAAAAGTATATCATTGGATTCTTAAGCGGATGTAGTTGTATTTAAAAGTCGAGGGTGGGGCTTTTCCTGCGTGGTAGGCGGCGGGGCAGTTCCGCCTAGTCGGTTCGATAGAGATGCGAGAAGACGAGGGAGTAGGCTGCTGCAAACGTAGGGCTGTGTGATCTGACAGCGAGTTACTGCTGGATAGGTGGGGCCCCGTGATTTGACTTGCCATTATCATTTTAACTGTGGTGCTACAACCGGTGTGAGTCTCCTGATTCCTGACCGCCTCCATACAGGTGCCTCTCCCAATGCTCCACCATGTAGTAGAAGCTGGCTATTGCATGAGAGCCCACTTCTCCAGTTTTTCCTTGCCTCTCTTTCCTCCACATATGCAAAAATGCCATGTAAAGCGCACTATTGTACTTACTTGCTCCTACAGGTGCTTAAGCTTGCCACATAGGCATAAAGTCTGATGTGGCAAGTTAATCAAGAAGAGAGAGACTAGTTTGGTGACCCAAGGAAGAAATGGTGCTAAGCGTGTGTACCTAGGTGAAAAGACAATTTTGAGTCTATAGCTAATTAAATGAAGCAAACTTAGCAACACCATTTCATTGGAAGAGGTCACTCCTTGGAAAATGCAATAAATACTAGTACTCCCTGTGTCCCATAATATAAGAACATTTTTGGCACTACACTAGTGTCAAAAACATTCTTATATTATGGGACGGAGGGAGTACGAAGAAAGAGATAGAGAGAAGTAAAAAATACACTTATAGCCAACCTTATAGCCAAAACCTTGTTGTAGTATGAGTGACTAAGTGATGACTATGTATGACATGCCAACATCAGGTAGCCTAACGCACCGTGTTAAATCTCCAAGGGCGTGACCACATGAGCGACGCGATGGTCGTGGTAGGCGCGACCATGATACGGGCTGCTGGCAGCCCTTGGATCTGAGATCAAACGGTCGCATGCTAAGTTGCTGAAAATTTCCAAAATAACCCTCCAGGATAGGATATTCACCCATAGGTCTAGAATCACGCCATGCAACCGTTCGATCTCAGATCCAAGGGCTCTCGAAAGCCCGTATCATGGGAGAATGGAAAGCCACTACCCTGCCGTTTGCACGCTGGCAGTTCGCTCCTACTCGTCCCCGCACGTCCTTCAATACTACGGCGGTTCGCTCCTAGTCGTCTCGTCCATTCACATTACGGCAGTTCCACTAATCCTAACCCTCCTCCCAAATCCATGGCGTCCCAAATCTCCATGATCGGCGGTGAGTACAAGGTTAGAACCATCACCGGCGATGAGTTCAACGTCATCTACAGCCGTTCTTCCGCGACGGTGAAAGGATGCCTTTCTTGCTTCAGACGCATGTTTGAAAACTCAGATGATGAGTGGGTCGCTGGGCTAGATGTTGAGTACACCACAGTCCTGGGATGAGAGAAGGATCTAAAGGACGAAGAGAGGAAGAAGCCCGCCGTGATCCAGGTTTGCGTACATAACATTTGCTTGGTCTACCACATATGCCATGTCGACGCTGAGTGCCAGGATTTTAAGAACTTCCTTAAGGACAAAACAGTGAAATTCATTACTATAGACTTTAAGAATGACAAAGAAGTCCTGGGTCGGATAGGCCTCATTGTAGGCAACCCCTTCGACCTCTAGAAGAATCGGCTGGAGCCCTCTCGTCAGCCTTCAATGCTGACCCTGGCAGGAGCCATGGTTCATCCTTCGTACTGTAAACTGGCGAAACCTCATTACACGTTTCATCGTCATGCATGGCAGCGGAATGTACTAGATATAGACTACATCCACTATGCTGCAATGGACGGCTACCTTTGTTTCAATATCTACAAGGGTTGGATGAAGAGCAACAGCCAAGTGTGCGGTTCAAGCAAAGAAGTATCAGCCAAGAGGAAGAGGGACAAGGACGAAGTCGAGGACGTGGACAAGGACTCCGAGTAAGGTGGCAGTGTCGTTGCTCATGGTGGTTCTAAACTTCTAATGCAGTGTCTACCGGATTAGTTGCATAGTTTAATTTCAGGTGTGCTTAGTTTAATTTGAGGGGTGTGTTGTGCTGAGCCCCCAGCAGATCTATGTTATGTTTCTTCTTGTTACTTTAACTCTTCAGTATGTACATACTACTAGTATTTCTTTAATAGAATTTAGCACCCCAATTAAGGATGTACTAGCTTTTTTAATAGTACTATATGCATAATTTGGCGAAGATCGCTCTCTATATGTACCACCTTTTTTTAATTTCAATTTTTGCTCCATGGCGCAATCCATCGATAGTACTACTGTACAAAAGTATACATTTTTTAAAAGGCTAGAGTACTGTTCATCACATATATTGCCAGTTAAATTCTCAACCTAGAACGACAAGCATGCCATGTAGTAAACCGATACGGAGGAAGTATAGTAAAAATGAGGTGATTTTACTGAGCGATCAGCGAGGGAGCATGGCCCGTCATGCGGTCCCACGTGTCATGATGTACCAAGGCGATGCGCGTCTCCCTCTTGAGGTAGAAGCATACTACGTGGTTTGAGATGATGGCGAACCAAAGTATGAAATAATGCTTGCTTCATCCATCTGGGAAGGTGCGGCATTGTGATTTGACGTCTCATTGCTCATTATTACTACTTGGCCGGTACGAGTGGGGTGCGTCCCCCCTACTGTTCTGTACTATTATTTGGTGCTTGACACGTCGACCCGGTTGCTATATGTCCCACATGTCGGTGACAGGAAGTACAGAATTCATGAAAGGGAGCATCGACGGAGGAGTATACTATAGAATTCATGAAAGGGAGCGACTTAGTTTTGGAAAAATCTGTTTTTACGGAGTACGTACCCACTAGGGTTTATAGGGCTCGTCTAAAAAACATTCGTTTTTCCGTTTTATAAGTCTCAATTCTACTATACTAGTAGTAGTACCATTACATGTTCGATTTCGAGGTGTGTTAGATCACCCGACGCAAGCAGTGTCAAGAGGAAACTAACCAATGCATGTACAAGTTCATGGAAATTTAGTGGTCATTCATGCATTCGTTCTAATTAATGCCTCAGTAAACATAATTTCTTGAGAAAAATGAGCGTACTAATTACTTGTGCAAACTACGAAATTAATTCGACCACTCACCGTCTACCTTGGTTGGAGAGATTTTGAAATTGAGCCATAAACTAGAAAGGAGGGAGTAGTAACTTTTGTCTCGATTACTATTTGTGGCCTTGTATAGATGCAAAATGTATTTTTTTATAGTGGCCTTGTATAAGTAAATGGAGGGAGTACTAACCAAAGTAGGGACAAGGAGTAAACGGAGGGAGTAGTAAAATTTTCTCCTCGTGCTGCAAGCCACCGCGCGCGTGGGCGAGGGAGCGGGCGTAAAGGCGTACAGTAGTAGTAGTACTACTACTACTACTACTCGTAAGCAAGCTTCACCTCAGCCACCGCGCCCGTGGGCGGGGGAGACGGCATACTAAGCAAGTTTCTCCTCGTTCTGCGAGTTAACGGGACACATCAAAAGTACTCCATTGTATAGAGCCTTGCGTCTAAGGTAGGCCCACATGGTTTGGCTCTTTTTTTAATTTAACATAACGCGTCAAGTCGCAATTTGTTTGTTCACATGTGGTAGACGATCCTCCCTCCACCAAGTGGACAACCAGTACACGTGCCAAATTACCACGTGGGCTGCCTTTTTCGTACAGAAATGAGCTCCACCGTGTACCCGCGCGGTTGTGGTTGGGAAAGAGACGGGAGTACGTGCGCCATGCGTGCACCTCTTCTCTTCGTGCACATCCCCCACCTATGTGGGTGTGTGTGAGAGAGATACAAACCTAGACATAATGTGTCGTCCATCCCCATGCCTCCGCCCAGTCGGACCACCAGTCACCACCACGCCCCACTCCTCCTCACCTTATCTCTCATCTTTCTCCCTCCATTTTTATATACAAGGGGCCACTATCAAAATTACAATTTGCATATATACAAGGCCACTAACACTAATCGATGCAATATTAATGGTGTTTGCCTCGTGGTACTAGCAAAGGAGGACATTAATTATCCCTTGCATGCATGCGGGAGTTTGTAAAAAATGCATCTTGATGTTCCGTGCAATGCACGGGCATCTTGCTAGTCCATGAAAACAACACATGGCAAAATTCCACGGTGAACGAAGGATTTGAATCTGTTGGGAGGGGTTGTTTGGATCTTGCCTGGGGTAGCCAAAATATTGGCGACCCTTTTGTCCACCGGTGCCTTTGCCACCGATGAACGAGGAATGGCTCGGGTGCTCATGCTGTCATGCATCCTCCAGTGCACACGTTGGAGACGAGCTCGCACGAGCTGTGTTTTTTTGTCCCACAACACCACCCGAGCCGCCAGCAGACCGATCGGCGACCCGCAAATTATGCCATCCAACCGTAGCCGCACACATTCTGACAACAACTCAACCAACCAGATGAAATTCACGCAAACACGTAGACAAACTGATATTTCATATAAACAACGACGGAAATCATATAAAATACCGAATTTTCATACAAACATGACGGATTTCATTACATTCAAATGAACTACGCAGTGCTAGTTCTCGACAGCACAGGTATATAATACCTGGCCTAAATGGTCGCCCGCCGATCGATTTGTGTTCCTCATGTCCGGCAGCACGATCATCGGACTGTCGGTAGCCTCGGAGGTATATGCTCAGCGCAAAGGACGGCTCAATTCCCCACTGCCCAACTGATATCATTGGCTGGTGTCGAAGATGATGGTGGCCGGCACCGGTTCGAGTTCATCACAGGCCACTACTTCGCCATGGTCGGCACCGGCTCGAGTTCATCCTAACATTCCCCTCTTCCGTGGAGCCCATGCGAGGTCGATAAAGGTCCTCGCAACAAAAGGATCCGGCAAGACACCTGTTGTGTACGTCGATGTCGCCTCCGCGGTGGCCTTCATGGGACCCAAGCGGCGGCGGCCTCCCATGTTCTACTTCTCCTCAATGATGGCGGCGGACGGGGAGGCGCTGGCCACCGACTCATCGCTCTCCACGCACCCGGCTTCTGTCGCTGCTTGCATAGCGCGGCCGCCGGCATGGGAGTCTCGGCCACAGAAACAGGAGACGCGGTATGAGGCGGCGGCATGGACGGCAGCAACAACGCCCGTGCGCCGCTCCTCGTCGAGCTGGCCTGGAGCGGCGAGTTGCTGAACCGCGCGCCGGCTTGGGGCGGCAACTAGCTCCGTCGGGCAAGGGGAGGGAGGTGGATCAGTGAGCTGCATAGCTCGTATCCGGCGGGCTACCCAGCCGGCTTGGATGCGGAATAACTACTCTTCGTAAGCCATTGTAAGAGTGGACAAAATGGTGGAGGAGATAGGGGAGCGGCGGAGGTGTGCGATTCTTGGCCGGCGTTTGGCCTCGTTTAAATAGGAGATTAAATAGACGGCGGACGGGAGGAGATCGGCCGGCATTGCGTTTAACGCCGGCCCGGGCATGAACGGACGTGTGTCCAGAGTGGGTTTCTCGGCTTCCACACGGGCGGGTTTCATGGAGGCGTTTGAATGCGGCACAGAGGCGTGTTCAGCCAGGCGTGCCGCAAGTGGCGCCCTCGACTCTGACCTAGGACACCGCGCCGTTCTTCCACTGACGTGTGGGCTCTTTGGGCGCATGGCCTGCATGTCAGTGACCCAATGCAGGCAGCGGACAGCAGAGGAACCTTTGGTGGGCTAGGGCGGTCAGAAGCGGACATTTCATAAACCGATGATTGTTCATTGAGTGTGACGTCATCTTTTTCATGTAGATAAGCCTACTATGTTGATAGCCTGTTCGATACGGTGTGATTCATAAAGACCGCTGCAAACATCAATGTTCTGCTTACCACAGATAAGACTGATTAATACTCGTAACAATCCATGTCCTTAACAAAGGGTGCATGCACATATAGGTTGAGCGTGTGTCTTGCGTCGTGTGCTGTGTGCATGCAGGTGTGCGAGTGTTGCGTGCGTGCAAGGGTACGTTTCAATATTGCATGCATGGGTGTGTACGTGCGTGTGTTCATGAGTGCATGTGTACGTGTCAGTGTTGCACGCCAGCATGCGTGCCTGTGTACGTTATGTGTACGTGTCAGTGTTGCACACCTACATGCGTGCGTGCATGTGTACGTGCGGGGTGAGGCTACACGTCAGTCGACTGACTTTTTTGTCTCTGGTCATTAGATTTTCCAGCCGTTGGATACGAAATCAAGGGCCTCCAGTTTATCATCAAACTCCACCCCCCC